>NW_024104762.1:0-226799 GCF_003945595.2 Pipra filicauda
TTCCATACCCTTAGGATATGGTGACCCCCTGCTGGTTACTCACAAAAAAGACATTCAAATCAATGAAATTCAATCCCTTCTTTTATTACACTCCACTTTGGAGTTTTGTGGCGTTTATTAGGTTTTTTTTCCTACTTTTCACATTGGTTCCCACATTTTTAGGCAGGGTGGGATTGTTGGGGTGTCCTGTGCAAGGCTGGGAGTTGAACTTACGGGTCCCTTCCAGCTCAGGATATTCAGTGATTCTATGATTTTAGTGGCTTGACAAACATTTTATTCTGGAGTATTCCATAAAAAAACGATGGGAAGGGGTTGGATTTCCATTGCAGCTAGGCCAGCCGGGGCAGTGCTGTGGCAGTGTCACACACTGTGCCTTCCCCAGGTATTTAAGGTCCCTTTTATTGCTTGGAGAATCTGTCGAGCTGCAGTGATGAGAAAACTGTGTTTGGTTTTGCTTTTTCCAGGTGATGGCAGCAGTTCCTCCTTTTCCCTTCTCCTCTCCTCAAAACAGGAATCTAAAAAAAACCCCTGTTTTTGCTTTTTTCTCTCAGCTCTGTGAGTGTTTGTAGAGCACCAGTTCCAGGGGTTGTAGGGAATTGTGTGGAGTGGGTAACAGTGACATTGATGGTTTAATGCCAGGGAGAGGGGAGAATCCAGGCAGTAAATGGCTGTGGATTGTGATTTCCTCAAGGAAAGTCCTGCACAAATTACTCACAATTCCAACACACAGCACAGCTTTCCCTGGCACAGGACAGGGATGTGTCCTGATATGGCTCCTGGATCCCTCACTTCTGCTCCTGTGAGATCTGTTCCCTTACTTTGAGTCCCCAGCCCAGCAAGGACATGGAGCTGCTGGAGAGAGGCCAGAGCAGGAACCAAGAGGATGCCAGGGCTGGAGCAGCTCTGCTGGGAGGAAAGGCTGGGAGAGCTGGGATTGTTCAGCCTGGAGAGGAGAAGCTTTGGGGGGAACTGATTGTGGCCTTGCAGGGTCTGAAGGGGCTCCAGGAAAGATGGAGAGAGACTATTTCCAAGGGCTGGAGGGACAGGACAAGGGGTAATGGCTTCAAACTGCCAGAGGGCAGGGAGAGATGGGATATTGGGAAAGAATTCCTGGCTGGGAGGGTGGGGAGGCCCTGGCCCAGGGTGCCCAGAGAAGCTGTGGCTGCCCCTGGATCCCTGCAAGTGTCCAAGGCCAGGTTGGACGGGGCTTGGAGCAACCTGGGCTGGTGGAAGGTGTCCCTGCCCATGGCAGGGGTGGCACTGGATGGGCTTTGAGGTCCCTCCCAACCCAAACTCTTCTGGGATATTGTGATACTTATTGGGTGTCTCAGAAGGGGTTCCTGGGCCCTTGGCTACCCTTCACTGGTAGTGCTGTTTCTCCAAAGAAAGGAAAGGTAGGAAGCTTTATTGTTGTTCTCCCCTGACTGAAAAAAAGACTTCAGTCTTCACTCTTTTGTCCAAAGAAGGGCAATGGAGCTGGGGAAGGGTCTGAGGAACATGTCCTGTGAGGAGCAGCTGAGGGAGCTGGGGGGGTTTATCTGGAGAAGAGGAGGCTCAGGGGGGACCTCATTGCTCTCCCCAACTCCCTGACAGGAGGGGGCAGGGAGGGGGGTCGGGCTCTGCTGCCATGTCCAAGGGAAAGGAGGAGAGGGAATGGCCTCAAACTGCACCAGGGCCGGTTCAGGTTGGAGATTAGAAACACTTTTTCCCTGTCAGAGTGGTCAGGCCTTGGAATAAGTGTCCCAGGGAGGTGGTGGAGTCCCTGTGTCTGGGAGTGTTCCAGAGGTGTCTGGATGTGGCCCTTGGGGACGTGGATTGGGGGTGATCCTGGTGGTGCTGGGGTGGGACTGGGAGATCCTGGAGGGCTCTCCCAGCCTTGTTTCTGTCATTCTGTCACCAGGGTGCGTGATTTAAAATCCTCAGAGGATTCCTCTTGCTTTTGCAGGGCTACTGCAGGCCAAGGCCTTGGGGCTGCAGGTGTTCCATGGTGGCACAGCGCTGAGGGATGGCAGGGTGGTGACGAGTGGTGGCAGAGTGCTCTCCATCACTGCTGTCCGGGAGGACCTGCTGGAAGCCCTGGGAGAAGCCAACAGGGGCGTGGCCACCATCCACTTCCAGGGAGCCACGTACAGGAGGGACGTCGGCCAGCGGGGCCTGCGGCTGCTCCGACAGCCCCTGTATGTAAGAAAGGCCCTGGCACGGCTGTGCCAGCCCAGGTGTTGGTGTCTGTTGTTCCTCTGTGGGATGGCCCTTGCAGAAAATGTCCCTGCTGCTGCCAGCACGTCCCTTCCTCCCCACAGGGCCCTGATGTACAAAGAGAGACGGGTGGAAGCCGCAGCCAGGGACGTTCTGTTTCACCTGCCACAAACATCAGTTGTGAGTGGTACCAGATCAGGTAAGACTGGGGAGAATATTTGAATTTCCTCAGTATATTGGATGAAACAGCATTTTTTTTCTCCCCAGGAAGTGAGCAGTGCATTCGTGGCATTGAACTTGAGCTGGGGAAGCTGGGCTGGGGTCACCACAAAGAAACAAAACTCTCCTTTCTTTCTTGTCACTCCTCTGATGATTAATTAAAAAATACTTGGCTTCCCCTGGAGGTGATCGTGCTTTGTCAAGGTGCAGAACAGAAAAGAATAGAATAGAAATAACAGAATAAATAAATAAATAAATAATAGTTTAAAAAAAAAAAAAACTGGAGAAAAGGAGGCTCAGGGGGGACCTTCTGGCTCTGCAACCCCCTGACAGGGGGGGGGAGCCGGGGGGGGTCGGGCTCTGCTGCCAGGGAACAAGGGACAGGAGGAGAGGGAACGGCCTACAGCTGTGCCAGGGGAGGCTCAGGTTGGCAAGGAGGAGGAATTTCCTGCTGGAAAGGGTGGTGAGGCCTTGGCAGGGGCTGCCCAGGGAGGTTTGGAGTGCCCAGCCCTGGAGGTGTCCCAGGAAGGCCTGGCCGTGGCACTCAGTGCTCTGGGCTGGGGGACAAGGTGGGGATGGGGCACAGGGGGGATCCATGGGCTGGGAGGGCTTTTCCAGCCCCAGTGATTCTGGGATTCTGTGCTATTTTGCAGTTCTTGTCTTCATGAGGGTCTTGGGTTTTTTTATTTGCTGTGGAAATGATCCTTGGTGTGTTTGCACTCGGCAGGCAGTCGCCCAGAACTGGGAGGCTTTGCTGGTTTCTTTGACTTGAAGACATCTGGTTATGAGGATCCCATCCTGGTGTGTCAAACTAAAGGCCTTGGAGCTAAACTGCAGGTAACTTGCAACTGAGCTGTGGCAAATCTGGTGTTACCTCCCAAGGCTTTTAAGTGCCACTGCCAGTCACACCATCTGCACCCTCCTGAGCACCATAAATACACCTGAGCCCACTGCAGTGGGCATCTCAACTTTGGAGATGATCATTTGAGCAAGGCCTGTCACTGAGAATGTGGATATTTTGTGATGAAATGCTAATAAACCAAAAATTTAGGTGAGCATTGAGGCACTAAGAACCAGAATTTCTGTCCTTTGGCTTTGAGAGAGAGGGAGGGTTGAAATGAGAACTGTCAGACTCAGCTCAGCAAACTGTTTGTGGAGAGGGAGCACAGTCACCTCTCCCTGGTAACTGTCAGGGCACTGGGGAAAGGAAGGATGGAGGAAATAAACATTAAAGGGGAATAGAAGCCAAGAGATAAAGAGTTTTAATTACCCAAGAACACGCAGGATAAATTGAGCCAGGGATATATTTATATATTGGATCAGGATAAGTTGAGCAAGGGATCTATTTTATATATTGGATCAGGATACGTTGAGCCAAGGATATCTTTATATGTTGAACCAGAAGGTTTTCAGCCACCAGAAAAGTGGAGACCTGAAGCTCCTTTCACTGGTCAAGCACAGCAACATCACATGTTTGAAGCTGCTGCTTGTACCTTTAATAACAGGATGATAAACAGGAGACTGCAGGGAATCATCCAGAAGGTCTTTTGCAGTCTTACATCCTTGGGCACCTCTGAGCATGAAAAAGGGATTGGTACTGGCTCTTGTGAGTCTTTGTTCCAACTGCTTGGCAGAGAGACATTCCCAACTGTGTTTCCACAGGCTGTTCCCAAGATTCTTCCTTGGCCAAAAAAAAGTTGGCCAATGGCTTTAGGAATTGTTCCTGGAGCAGTGGGAGGGAGGTGTTGTAATGCACCAAAGGGTGAGTGGTTTCCATAGCACTCCTAAATCCAGCAGCCAGGGAGATCAGCCAGGCCTGTAATCCCAGCCCAGCCTTCGTTCAGGCCCTGCTCTGTCCCCACTGATGTTGAGGTGTGTCTGTCCCTTGTCCATCTGCCTGTCCGGGGCTTTTCTGCACAGGGAAAACCAGCTTTCCTGAGGGAGATGTTTGTGCTTTGGGAAACACCTTCCAGGGCCTAAAGGGGCTCCAGGAGAGCTGGAGAGGGACTTTGGATGAGGGCCTGCAGGGACAGGACACAGGGAATGGCTTCCCACTGCCAGAGGGCAGGGATAGATGGGATATGGGGAAGGAATTGTTGGCTGGGAGGGTGGGGAGGCCCCAGAATGGATTTCCCAGAGGATGCCCCATCCCTGGAAGTGTCCAAGGCCAGGTTGGATAAACTTGGAGCAACCTGGGCTGGTGGAAGGTGTCCCTGCCCATGGCAGGGGGTGGCACTGGATGGGCTTTAAGGCCCTTCCCAACCCACACCATTCCATGAGTCCACGATAATGTTCCAAAAAGCAAACAAAAAAAACCCCAACCCAAAATGACGATTTCTGGGTAGCTGGAGCCAGAATTTGAATCAATGTTTAAAAAACCAAACCAGTTTTTCTCTGCCAGAAGCTGAGCAGTTTTCTCTTGGTTCGAGCCGGGTGATGCACCAGGGCCTCTCCTGCACTGTGTTCTGAGTGATTCCTGTCAGAGACAGGAGGGGTTCTGCTCGTGTGCCTGGTTGATGTGTGAGTTCTGCCTGTTCCTCCTCCCCACCGTGTTTTGCAGATGGCACAAGCCTGTAGGAGACACACCACCCTCGGGCAGGACCTGGTGGCCCTGTGTGTCAATGCCCTGCTGCCCCACGGAGCAGAGCCCCTCTTCTTCCTCAGTTATTTTGCCTGTGGCAAACTTGATGCTGAAGTGACTGAGACGATCCAAGAAGGAATAGCTGAAGCCTGCAGGAGTGCAGGATGTGCTTTCCTGGGTAGGAACACTCCTCTCCTCTGGGATTTGAACACTGAGGTTGAAATTATCACCAGAGAAACGGACTCTGGAGGCAGAGGTAGCACGTGGCACTAGAATTGTTGGGTTCTGTTTGGTGCATAAACAGTTGAGCTTTTGTGCTTAAATTCTTTCTTATTTGTAAAAGGGTCAGCACAGAGGGATGGTTTTCACTATTTCTGCATTTGGACCCCAATTCTTATTCCTTTATCCTTGTAAAAAGCAGAACAGAACTGGAGGCTTCACGTTCTTCAAGTGTTAATGTTCTCATTCCCTCTCTGATACTCAATCCTAACCAGGAGGTGCCACATAAGTACACAAAATAATAATAAAAAAAATGTTTCTTCTTTCCTGGAGTTTTGTTGGAGTCTTGAGGTGAAGTAAGAAACCAAGAAGGATTTTTAAAATATATCTGAAAGTGCTTCTTTGGCTGTGTGTCCTGTGGCTCTCCTGGATATCCTGGTGCTTTAGGAGATGCCAGGAATTTAAAATGGTCTTAAAATAATGGCCTTAAGCTGAAGGAGGGCAGGGTTACATGGGATTTTAGAAAGGAATTCTTCCTCTGAGGGTGGTGAGGGACTGGAATGGAATTCCCAGAGAAGCTGTGGCTGCCCCTGGATCCCTGGAAGTGTCCAAGGCCAGGTTGGATGGGGCTTGGAGCAACCTGGGCTGGTGGAAGGTGTCCCTGCCCATGGCAGGGGTGGGACTGGATGGGCTTTGAGGTCCCTCCAACCCAACCCCTCCCGTGGTTCTCTGACCGTGACACGAACACCCCGTGTTCCCGGTGCTGACCCCTCTCTCCGCAGGGCAGGCGCTGTCCCAGCTCCCGGGCGCGTGTTCCGCGGGGGACTCGGACCTGGCCGGCTTCGTGGTGGGCGCGGTGGAGCGAGGGCAGGTGCCCCTGGGGCTGCAGAGAGCCGAGGAGGGGGATGTGCTCCTGGGACTGGCCTGCCCCGGGATCCACGGCCGCGGCTTCGGCGCCGTCCGGAAGGTTCTGCTCGTGTCCTCCCTGCGCTGCTCGTCCCCCGCCCCTGGCACCTGCGGGGACACCACGCTGGGTACGACTGTCTGCTCGGGCACTGCCGTGGCCAGGGGCTGCCAGGGGGGCTGGCAGCAGGGGGGGCTAATCCGTCCTTGGGGTTGGCATGGGGGCTTGTGTCCAGGTTTGGAAGAGCGGGCCAGCACTTCCTCCTACTTCCCAGCTTTGCCACAAGGAGTGGGAGAGAACCTGTTCAGAGGAGCCCTTCCAAAAATAACCTTGTGACCTTTTGCATAAATTGATTGAGTTCAGCCTGGAGAAGAGAAGCCTCTGAGGAGACCTTAGAGCCCCTTCCAGTGCCTAAAGGGGATTATGAAAAGGAGGGAGAGGGACTATTTATATGGCCAGAGAGTGACAGCATGAGGGGGAATGGTTTCAAACTGCCAGAGGACAGGGTGAGATGGGACATTGGGAAGGAATTGCTGGCTGGGAGGGTGGGGAGGCCCTGGCCCAGGTTGCCCAGAGAAGCTGTGGCTGCCCCTGGATCCCTGGAAGTGTCCAAGGCCAGGTTGGACGGGGCTTGGAGCAACCTGGGCTGGTGGAAGGTGTCCCTGCCCATGGCAGGGGTGGCACTGGATGGGCTTTAAGGTCCCTCCCAACCCAGACCAGTCTGGGACTTTATGATTCCAACCAGCTGCAGATTTCAAACCAGGGGGCTGAGCTGACCCTGTTGTCTGCAGGAGAGGCCCTGCTGAGCCCAGCCAGGCTGTACAGCCCAGCCCTGCTGCCCGTGCTGCGCTCGGGCCACGTGAAGGCCTTTGCCCCCATTGCTGAGGAGGGGCTGCTGGGGGGCATCTCCAGGGTCCTGCCGGAGCACGTCGGCGCCGTGCTGGGTGAGTATCAGAGCTCACTGTGCCTGTGGGGCAGGACAAGGGTGTTATGACCCGCCCCAGGAAAAGGGGGAGGGGGGGTAACTCAGGTTTTTATCAATAATTCCCTTGGGGTGGATTAAAGCGAAACGACACTAAATAACCGGTGTCTGAAAACATATTAGCAAGGTTTATTTTAACAATTTTGAATCAATAGGTAAGTTAACATTTTTGGGTGCTGTCGTAACCTTTTTGGGGAGGAGAAAAATGCATAGGGGAGAGAAAGGCAGGATAAGAGCAAGGGAGAGTAAGGGAAAGAAAAGAGGAGTGGACAGATGTCCATGGTCACTGCCCACGGGGTCCAGCGATGCTTCCATGTCTGTCAGTTGAAGTGGTGGCCTTGATCTGCTGGGGGTGAAGGAGGGAAGCCCCCATACTCCAAGAAGTTATGAGTTCTAGCCATGGTTAGTGTCACGGGCCACGCCTCGAGCCTCCAACATCTCCTAGGTCTGTGTGCTGAGGTTTTTTTGTGTCTCGCCTGGTTCCCGCCTTTCAAGATTAGCAGAGGGAGGGAGGGGCCTGATTGCTCATCAAATGTACCAACAGTCAAAAGCCTGCAAGCTCAGCTCTTGGCCTTTTCAGGGCTTCACACCTTCAGCACTGGAGGGAGGGAGGGGCCTGATTGCTCGTCAGATGTGCCAACAGTCAAAAGCCTGCAAGCTCAGCTCTTATCTTTTCAGGACTTCACACCTTCAGCACTGGAGGGAGGGAGGGGCCTGATTGCTCATCAAATGTACCAACAGTCAAAAGCCTGCAAGCTCAGCTCTTGGCCTTTTCAGGGCTTCACACCTTCAGCACTGGAGGGAGGGAGGGGCCTGATTGCTCGTCAGATGTGCCAACAGTCAAAAGCCTGCAAGCTCAGCTCTTATCTTTTCAGGACTTCACACCTTCAGCACTGGAGGGAGGGAGGGGCCTGATTGCTCATCAAATGTATCAATAGTCAAAAGCCTGCAAGCTCAGCTCTTATCTTTTCAGGACTTCACACCTTCAGCACTGGAGGGAGGGAGGGGCCCGACTGCTCATCAGAGGTATCATGCAAGTCAAAAGCCTGCAAAAGTCTCCTAAAATGCATAAATCATTAACCATTTCAGTCTCTGACAAAGGGCTTGACTCTTCAGCTTCAGCTGTACAGACACTCAGAAACGTCTCTGTCTGAAGAGCTGGGCTGGAATGACCCCAAGTCAGTGCTTTTCCAAAGGTCCCACCAAATTCATTCCTGTTTCAAGTGGCATCAGCTCGTGAGCACCGCTCTTGTTGGAGAAGGGACATTTCAGAGGAGTTAGAAGGCAGCACATCTCTAGGACAAGGGGTGCTGGAGAAGATGGTGTGTTCCACAGGGCACCTCCACACTGAACCTTGTGACCAAACAGTGAGGCTTGTTGGGGGCAGTCATTTGCACCGTTTGCTCCACGGTGCCTGTGCACACACACGCTTAGTGCAGCTTTTTGGGAGGCAGCAGCTTCCCCACAACAGCATCTGACATCCCTAAGTAAGGCAGAACTTCTTCTGTTGAAGCCAAAATTGGGCAAAGTATTCAGAAGTTCAAAACAGTAAAGAAAACCATGTTCATGTGAGTCCTAAAACACTGTGGGGATGGGGAGGGGGAGGGGAGGTGTCTGTGGGTCTGACTGGATTTCTCTAGAATGAAATTAGAAAGAATTTTCAAGGCCAGGTTGGACGGGACTTGGAGCACCCTGGGCTGGTGGAAGGTGTCCCTGCCCATGGCAGGGGGTGGGATGGATGGGCTTTAAGGTCCCTCCCAACCCAAACCATTCAGGTTGGACATCAGGAGGAATTTGTTGCTGGAAAGGGTGGTGAGGCCTTGGCAGGGGCTGCCCAGGGAGGTTTGGAGTGCCCAGCCCTGGAGGTGTCCCAGGAAGGCCTGGCCGTGGCACTCAGTGCTCTGGGCTGGGGGACAAGGTGGGGATGGGGCACGGGATGGGCTGGGAGGGCTTTTCCAGCCTCAGGGATCCTGGGACTCTGTTATAGCAAGAATTAGTCTCTCAGCTCTTGCAACACCCCACTGTCCTGGCAGATAATGAATAATAACTCCTGGCAGATGTTTGTGCTGATGACACACAACTGTCAATCGTTTTCAGACGCTCTCAGCTGGAAGATCCCTGAAATCTTCTGCTGGCTTTACAAGGAGGGGAACCTCTCTGCAGAGGAGATGGCCCAGACCTTTCCCTGTGGGCTCGGGGCGGTGCTGGTGGTGCAGCAGGACCTGGCCCAGCACGTCCTGGGGGCCATCCGGAGGCGGGAGGAAGCTTGGCTCATCGGGAAGGTGCTTGCCCCGTGTCACACAGGTTAGCAGGGTCCTCGTGGGAAGCAAAGCCCCAGAAATGACCCAGAGCGTGGTTTGCTCTCCCTTCAGTGGGGTTTGCACTTAGGGATGTGTTGTTTGGTTTTAAAGTGGAGACAGGGTGAGTTGTTTTGGAGGGTGATTCTGGGAAGTGCTGAGCGTGTCCTGGGAGCCATCAGGTGCCTGCAGCTCTGGAGGCCCTGAGACTCCCCATTGCAAAAGTTGTGTGGTTCACATCTTTTCCCCCTTGTTTCACCAGGCTGGAGGCTCTTTGACACCTCCACATCCACATTCCCTTATCAAATAGTGAGGAGTGAATGTTGCTTCAGAGTGACAGTACCTGGATAACCTGTTACCCAGGTATCTTCTGGAGGCTCCAGTAAATCCCTCAAATATCAGCTGATGTTTTACCACAATCCTGGTAATCAACTCATCTCCTTCCCAGCCCACACAGATCCATGTAAAGGCTGAGGATCTGTGCATCTGATGAGCTGTGGATGGTCTGTGTGATGGTAGGGCTGAAGGTGTGTCCATTGACTGACATCCAGCCAAAATCCCCTCTGGAAACCAAACACTTTGGGCAGCCAAAATGTCACCTCAGCTCCATCAACATGGGTTTTAGTGTCATTTTGCAACATGAGAGGAAGAGGAAGGTGGGAATAACAGATGGGGCTAAGCCTCGAGGAGGCCAGGCCATGCCCAGGCCCTTTGAACACCTCTGGGAGTGAGTAACACAAAAGGGATCAGCACAACCCCTGTGAGCTGGGCTGGTCAAGCAGTGAGTGCCTTTGTAGTCCCACCAGTGCCAGCAGAAACTCGTTGCTGATGCACCTTCTTGTCGTTGAAACTTATTGTTAATAAACCATATTCAAGTTTGTAAGTTCAACAGGGTCAGTTCAGAGGGCAAAGTCACGTCTAACGCTCTCCTCCTGTCTTTGGAGGAGGTTCCCACATCCAAGTGGAGAACCTGGTGGAGGCCCTGCAGCAGAGCAGCCCCCAGGGCCTGCTGGGTGACACCACCATGGAGCCTCGGCACCAGCCCAGGAGGAGAAAGGTGAAGGTGGCAGTTCTCGTCTCTGGAACAGGTGAGCTCCCATTGTCCTGGCACAGGGAAATGTCCTGGCACAGGAGAGCTTGGACTCAGCCCTGACCCAGGTGCATCCGCCTTGGCTTTCCTTCAGAGAGTCTACAGACCTTCTGAAGCCAGGCTTGCACTTTGACCAGAGTCCAGGAGGTGTGTTGTGCTGCTTAAAGGAGCTGTGTCAGTGCTCCAATTCCTTTGTGCTGTTTGGACAGTTGTGAAAAACCAGATTTTTGTTGGATGAGCAGGGCTGGGAGCTCGTCCCAGTGCCCGGGGGCTCATGTGTGTCCCCGTGTTTGCTCTGTGTGTCTGAGGCACGACCCTCCCCGCGCTCATCGCTTACACCAGGGAGCCAGGCAGCTGTGCCCAGCTCGTCCTTGTCATCTCCAACAAGTCTGGCGTGGAAGAACTGCGGAATGCAGCCCGGGCTGGAATTCCCACCAGGGTAAAGACACCTGTTTCCTTTCCTTTTTCTCCCCAGCTCCCGACCCCGGAGCAGTTCAGGAAGCGCCTGTGAGCAGTCAGGGGGCACTGCTGGGGAGAACCTTCCCCGTGGGTCAGAGCATGGAGACACAGCTGGTAGAGCTGGAAGGAGAGGCAGGGCTGGGAGTCCTCACAGGGGCCTGGGAGTCCTCACAGGGGCCTGGGAGTCCTTCCCAGCTCGTCAGGGAGGGAAACAGCCCAGAGTTAGGAAGGGATTTAAACTGCTGGTTTGGGTCTGAGATTGCAGCCCATGAGCTTCAACCTTTGGCTGAAATCAGTGAGACTTCAGGTTCTGCAAAACACATGAACTTATCCCCTGGGCTTATCCCTTCTCAGAATCATAAAATCCCAGACTGGTCTGGGTTGGGAGGGACCTTAAAAATCATCCAGTGCCACCCCCTGCCATGGGCAGGGACACCTTCCACCAGCCCAGGTTGCTCCAACCTGGCCTTGGACACTTCCAGGGATCCAGGGGCAGCCACAACTTCTCTGGGAAACCTGGGCCAGGGCCTCCCCACCCTCCCAGCCAGGAATTCCTTCCCAATATCCCATCTATCCCTGCCCTCTGGCAGTGGGAAGCCATTCCCATTTTCCTGTCCCTCCAGGCCCTTGTTTAAAGTCCATCCAAGTCCCTCTCCAGGTCTCTTCAGACACTGGAAGGGGCTCTGAGGTCTCCCCAGAACCTTCTCTTCTCCAGAGTGAAAACCTGTGTCTCATGTTGTGCTGAATAATCCCACAATCATCAAGGCTGGGAGAGACCTCCAGGATCATCCAGTCCCACCCCAGCAGGATCACCCCCAATCCATGTCCCCAAGGGCCACATCCAGACACCTCTGGGACACTCCCAGACACAGGGACTCCTCCACCTCCCTGGGACACTTATTCCAAGGCCTGATCATTCCTGCAGGGAAAAATTGTTTCTAATCTCTGATCTGAACCTGCCCTGGGGCAATTTTAGGCCATTTCCTCTCCTCCTCTCCCTTGGGACGTGAAGGAGTGTGGCCCCCACCTCACTCATGGAGTGCCCTGGAATGAATCCAGTTTGTTCCTCTTTGCTGCCCAGGTTGTTGCCCTCAATCCCACCCAGCTGTTCCCATGAATGGTTTTGCTGTTGGAATGTTCCAGGTGATTGACCACAAGTTGTACGGGAGTCGCTCGGAGTTCGACAGCACAATCGACCGAGTGCTGGAGGAGTTTGCTGTGGAGCTGGTCTGTCTGTCAGGATTTATGAGGGTTTTGTCCAGCCCTTTCCTCCGAAAATGGAAAGGTAAGAAACTGTAAGTGTAGAAGGGAACCCATACAGGGATGGTTGGTCTCACCAGGACTCCCCTGCCGGAGTTCTGTCCTTTGGTTAATCCCTCAGCCTCGCTGGCTCTGAGGACATTCCAGCAGGGGGGCTGCCCTGTGCTTCCAGTCCTTCTGGCAGTGGGATCCTGGCTGTGGATTGGCACAGAAACCCCTTGTGCTGCATCAGGAGTGACATGGGGCAGAGACAGGGCACGGACTGGCTCTGCTGCCTCCCCTGGGAAGGGCTTTGATCCCACCCTCTGCCAAGGAGCTCTGCTGGGGGGTCCTGCTGAACTCACTCCCTGCAGTTTCCTGTTAGAAAAAATGGGAGAGAAACTGATTTCTCCTGGAAGAGCAGAATTCCCTCAGACCAGGCCAGAGGTGCTCAGAGCTGTTTGGAACCACTGATCTCATCTCACTTATATTTTTTAAGGAAATTCAGTTCAAATTATCATTTCTTCTCTTTTTTTTTTTTTTTTTAACTCCTCTCTAATGTCCAGGGAAAATTTTGAATGCTTCTCCCTCACTTTTTCCACTCATCAAGGATGGAAATGCCCCTCAGGAGCCCCCACAAAGTGGATTCAAGGTCACAGGCTGCACCGTGCATTTTGTCCTGGTGAGTGTCTTTAGGAAAAGGAATTGGCTTTTTTCTTTCCTTTCTGAAGGCAGAGGCAGGCAGAGGGAGCAGGGAGGTGTGGGAACCTTGGGGTTGTTACCAGTAAAAGGTGTGGGGTTGTGTTGTATTTGGGGTCCCCTTTTCTTCCTTTGTATTTTGGGGTGATTTTTGCAGTTTCTCCCACTCTCAGCACTGGCCCGGAGCCTGCCATCCCTGATGTCCCCCTGGGGTCACCGAGGTGTCTGTTGGGCAGGGGGCACCTCTCCAGCCTGCCATCCCACGTCCCTCCCTGATGTCCCCCGGGGTCACAGAGGTGTCCCTTGGGCAGGTGGTCCCTCTCCAGGTGCACTCTGAGCCTCCTGCCCACGACCACCCGTGTGCCCACCGAGATCTCTGCCCCGTCAGCATCACCCAGAACCTCCCTGAGCCGCTCAGCACCCCCTCTAAGCCCCCACCTGTCCCATTCCAGGAGGACTCCGGCGCCAGGGCCGTGATCCACCGGGAGCCCATCCCCGTGCGGGCGGAGGACACGGAGCAGGCGCTGGCGGAGCGGGTGAAGGAGGCCGAGTGCCGCGCCTTCCCCGTGGCCCTGCAGCTCGTGGCCAGCGGGGCCGTGAGCCTGGGAGCCGATGGAAGAACCTCCTGGAAGCAGGAGAGCCAAAGTCTGGGACTGCACGGGGAGAAGGGAGACTGCACGTCCTCCCTTGTGGCTCCGGAGCCTCCGGAACACGGTGGGGAGTAGGCGGGTAACGAGGGGCTCGTTCGTGCTCACCTTCCCTCCCCCTCCTCCTCCCTGTGCTGCTCTCTGATGTGTCCATGGCTCAGGTTTCCACTCCCAGCCTTTTCCCTCAGCTCACAACTTTCCTTACACTCCTCTCGGAAAACCGGCGGTGGAAGCCCAGCTGTGCTTTCAGATTTGGAATTTCTTGGTTCTGTTCCTTGGTCTGTGAAGGACATAACGAGTCCCAGGGATGGCTCCGGCTGTGGAACTGCTCCGCTGCTCCCGAGGGAAAGTCTTTCTTCCAAGGGATCCGTTTTTGTGGCTGCACCACACAGCAGAGCCCTGGGAGCTTCCCAAAACAACCCCAGACAGGGACTGGGGAGAGCCCTGGGAGCTTCCCAAAACAACCCCAGACAGGGACTGTGCTGCTCTCAGAGCAGGAGGAGAAAGATGTGGAGCTGCTGGAGAGAGTCCAGAGGAGGCCACGGGGATGCTCCCAAGGCTGGAACCCCTCTGCTCTGGAGCCAGGCTGGGAGAGCTGGGGGGGCTCACCTGGAGAAGAGAAGGCTCCAGGGAGAGCTGAGAGCCCCTTGCAGGGCCTAAAGGGGCTCCAGGAGAGCTGGAGAGGGACTGGGGACAAGGGATGGAGGGACAGGACACAGGGAATGGCTTCCCAGCAGGGAGAGATGGGATATTG
This sequence comes from Pipra filicauda, assembly GCF_003945595.2. Classification (NCBI taxonomy): domain Eukaryota; kingdom Metazoa; phylum Chordata; class Aves; order Passeriformes; family Pipridae; genus Pipra; species Pipra filicauda. Next base: position 14,287 of record NW_024104762.1, read on the forward strand.
GGAAGGAATTGCTGGCTGGGAGGGTGGGGAGGCCCTGGCACCCAAACCATTCCATGATTCTCGGTGTGTCTGCCAGAATTGTGACCTTCGTGCAAGTAACAAATCAGGAAGAAAGCCAGAAAAGCCAAAACAGAAATGAAGTAGCCAGAGATGAATTTTCCAGAGGAGGGATCAACAAGAGCCATTTGATGCAGTGGGAAAAATCTATTCCTGTTCTGTGGTGTGTCCTGGAAGGGCCCTGCTGTGTCCGTGCTCTTGGGCTCTGTGGGAGCAGAATCAGCTCCAGTTCCAAAGGCTGAATTTTTCCCTTTTTTTATTCTGTGTGGTGGCTTTACTGTGGCACGTGGGGTTTAATACTCAGGGAGGGGAGGAGTTCAGTTCCCTCCTGTAAACTGCCATTCCTGGACAGAGATCTGGATCTGTCCCTTGCACTGCAACGACTGGAGCAAGGAAGGTGCATTTTTCAGGAGCTGGGAGAAATAGGAAGAACTGCACCCAGGCAAGGTTATGGAATATTTGGTATAGAAAACTTCTGTGATCAAAGCACTGCTTGGTTTGTGTTGGGTCTGTTGTAACTGTGGAGTAGCTTCCTGCTGTACTTCATTGGAATTGCATGGCTGTTCCAAAGCAACAAATAAAGTGTTAAAAGAGAAGAGGGTGCTGGGTGTGCTCTGCTGGGTCTCCAGCTGATCCCATGGTCGAAAAGCTCGGATTTCTCTGTGTTCCTCCCTCCCCTCTGGGGTTGGGTCTGGTGAGAGTTTACTTACCAGGTTGTTCTTTTTCCAGAGGGGAAAGTGAACAAAGATCCAGCTCACTGGGAAATTCCTTTTTAGGCATTTGTAGAAATACAGAGAGGTCAGAGGGGCTTTGGACAAGGGATGGAGTGACAAGACAAGGGGAGTGTCTTCCCAGTGCCAGAGGGCAGGGATAGATGGGATATTGGGAAGGAATTCCTGGCTGGGAGGGTGGTCAGGCCCTGGCCCAGGTTGCCCAGAGAAGCTGTGGCTGCCCCTGGATCCCTGGAAGTGTCCAAGGCCAGGTTGGACGGGGCTTGGAGCAACCTGGGCTGGTGGAAGGTGTCCCTGCCCATGGCGGGGGTGGCACTGGATGGTTTTTAAGGTCCCTTCCAACCCCAACCAGTCTGGAATTCCATGAAATCCTTTACCAGCAGCCTTAGGTGGCAAAATACCTGTCTGGATCAGTGTGCCTGTGAGGCAGTGGGGTGTTGGATTGTATTGGATTGGGGGTGATGGATTTGGGGGTATTGGATTTGGGGTGATGGATTTGGGGGTGATGGATTGGGGGGTGACAGATTGGGGGGTGATGCAGAGGGGTGCTGGATTTGGAGCCTCTGTGTGTCCTGCCTTTCTGGCAGTGACCCAACTGCTCTGATCAATAATGTGATGCTTATTTAACATGCTATTTATTCACTGCACAGTAGTGATTTCACCCCTCCAAGCCTCTGTTTCTCCTGACTCCCCTGCCTGGAGCAGCACCGAGGCTGTGTGACCTCCCCTGCCCTGCTTCCAAGAACATCCCCTTTCCCAAACTCCTCCAGCTTCCTGGTAAAGGAATTCCAAGGAAATAGTTTTAGATTGATTTTTTTTTTTTTACCTTATTAGACTTTATTTCAAATCCAAAGGAGATTATGCCAACATGGAAGTACCATCAGGACATGAGAGCCCAGAATAAAATCAGCTTTCTCTGTATTAAGGGGGAGCTGTAAAGCACATCCTCAGCTCCCTCTCCTCTGTGGGAGGGAAGCCTGATTCCTTGAGTGAGTACATTAAAATGGTTCCACAGCTGTACTAAAATATTAAAAGAAAACTACAGGTGCTGAGCTGCACAAAGACCTGGATTGTTTTCCCATGTTCACAGTCACTGGGTGTCCATCAGAGCCACTCCAGGTGGAAACACTGCTCCAAGAATAAAGGCACTCCAGAATTCCTGAGGAATGTCTCACAAGCCAAGGACAAGTTTTGTGTCAGGTCTTTCTGCTCATTTTAAAAACCCAGAAACCCGACTGTTCTGGTGCTGGACAAATCTCTGAGGGGAATTCCTGGGCTATGTGGGAATGCTGAGGGAAAACAGGCAGCACACACTGAATCCCATTGGCATCTGACTGACAGCAGGTTCAGTGCTTGGAATTCCAGGATATATCAGAGAATTGGGCCAGACAAGATCTACCACCATCAAACCAGAAACTAGATGGTAAAAAATCCAACAGCTGGTGTTTGGGGAGGCTGTTTTCTCTTGGTTTGCCCGAGGTTTTTATGAGTGAAAGTTTCTGCCTTTCTCTTCCATTGTACTTTTCCCCCAGACACTTCCCAGCAGAGCCCAGGAGAAGCCCTGTCCCAGCTCTGCTGTCCCCATTCAGTCCCAGAGGTGCTCAGCCCCCTCTGGAACCACCGGGGGGGGGTTTGCTTTGTTAGGAAAGCGACCGAGACCCCAAATGTTGGCAAGGAAGTGATTAAAATTAGGAAGCACCAGAGCCATTGCTGCACCTCCTGGGAACAGCCTCAACATTCCCGTTTGTGGCTTTCTCTGGATTTTATTTGAATCTTTAGCCCTGTGAGGCCATGAGGGGAGTGAAGGGAACGCTGTCCGTGCTGTGGGTCAGCCAGGGCCCCCCAGCTGTCCCCTCCAAGGACATCCATGGACGTGCTGCTGCTCCTACTTCCAGCAGATCTTCCCAGCCTCCCCCACTCTCACAGCACCGCTGGCCACCAGCTGCAGGGCGGCAGGGAAGGCCCTGTGCTCTGCCTCCTTCACCCGCTCCGCCAGCGTCTGCTCCGTGTCGCCCACCTTCACCGGCACCGCCTCCTGGAAAATGATGGCTCCGGCGTCCACCTCCTCCTGTGGGAACAGCAGCCATGGTTGGGGAGGGAAGGGCCTGGCTGGGGGACACGGCCACACCCAGCTGCCTCAGGGATCCGTGTCACTGTCACTGTGTCACTGTGTCACTGTGTCACCGTGCTGGGACACGGCGTGGGGCTGATGGCGCTGGAGCCGATTTTGGCCCGGGAAGGGTTCAAGGGAAAGCAGGAGGGAGCAGAACTCCAGGGAGCAACCACTGTGCTCCAGAACACACCAAAAGCCCTGTTAGCCAGGGACACGAGGGGCTGGACTGGGCAGGATGGTGGCATTTCAGTCCAGAGGGGGGGATGAGCCAGGCCCTGGCACGGAGCCGGGACAGGGGTCCAGCCGTTCCCTGGGGAAGATCCCTGCGGGTCAGGGATTGTTCCTCAGGGCGCTGCCACACACAGAAACCCCAGGGCAGGGCCCAGAGGAAGGGATGCAGTTTTCTCTTCTAGCTGGAAAAATAATTTCTGCCTCTTTATCCAAGAGAAAGGCAAAAACCTGAGGAGAGATTCCAGCAGCAGTGGAAGGGGGAGCAGGAGGAGGAGAGCCGAGTTCCCCTGAGCTGAACAGGGTGGAACAAAGGCTCCCTGGCCTGATAAAAACGTGTCTCTGAAGCTGAGACACCTCTGGGGTTGGTTTGATGAAGTTCTGACCAACAGAAAGTGTCACGTTTTCCTGTTCCCACAAACATGGGATCATTCCTTAAAAAAAAAAAAAAAAATCCCAGCTTCTCGTGACATTTCCAGTGGTTTTTTCAGGGTTTTATTTTGGGGGGTTTTCTTTTGTGGTGTTTTGGTTTTTGTTTGTGGGGTTTGTTTGTTTGAGGGTTTTGTTTGTTGTAGTTTTTCCTTTTTTTTGAAAGCAACAACCAAGGCAGGTTGTAGGATAAACTCCAAGCAGCTGGGGCCCTGTTCAATAAAGATTTTGGCTTAGCCAAGGCCTTACATGAATTAGTCCTCCCACTCCAAAGGGTGGAAGGGAGCAGTGGGATGCTCAGGGAAGAAGTTCCCTTAGGGAAAGATTAAACTCCAGGGCAGACTCTTCATTTCCAGTCCCCCCTGCAGGGACAGCAAACTAAAGCACTGCCCTGGTCTCTGAAATCCCTGCGATGCAGAGACAGAGTGTTCCGAGTGCACAGAGGAGGGAAGGGGGTCAGACTCGAGGGTTTGGGGTGTCCCAAGCAGGCTCTGGGGTGGGGGCTGGAAGGCTGCTGGGAGCTGGGGCCCAGGGGAGGGAGGGACTCACAGCCACGAAGTGCACGGTGCAGCCCGTGACGCGCACGCCCGCCTGCAGCACCAGCCGGTGCGCGTGGGCCCCCTTGAAGGACGGCAGCAGGGACGGGTGGATGTTCAGGATCTTCCCTGCAAAAGGACAAGCGAGGTTACTGGCCCTCAGCACTGACCAGGGGGTGCAAGGCCCCACAACCAACAGAGGCATCAAATCACTCGTGAACAGGGTTTTTCCCCAGTTTTGGTGGCACTGGCATCCAACACTCAAAGTGTTTGGGGGTCTCACTGGTTCCCAAATACCAGTGGCTGGAGGACATTTCTCCAGGGATTAATAATGATGGATTTATCAGTGTAGCTGTCCCTTCCCTCAGCATCTTGTTCTCCTTTGATCCCAGGATCCCTGAGGCTGGAAAAGCCCTCCCAGCCCATGGATCCCCCCTGTGCCCCATCCCCACCTTGTCCCCCAGCCCAGAGCACTGAGTGCCACGGCCAGGCCTTCCTGGGACACCTCCAGGGCTGGGCACTCCAAACCTCCCTGGGCAGCCCCTGCCAAGGCCTCACCACCCTTTCCAGCAGGAAATTCCTCCTTGTGATAAACTGAGAAAATGATGCAAGCTAATTAAGAGAAAACAGTGTAAGGTCAATATGACCTGGAGAGAAAAGAAAAACAAGTCGTAAAACTTAATTGGGCCCCTATAAAGAGATAAAACAAGTTACCTCCCTTTTACCTTGTGTAGGATTTATAGGGAGAGAATTTTGTTTAGTTAGCTAGATAATAGCACCTTTCTTAAAATTTATAACTTTGTATAGATAACAAGCGAACATCTGCTGAAAGTCTGATTTAACAATATATTATGGATGCTTATAGATAACATTCTTGTTAAGAAATATCTGTGGAATGTCTGACCTAACAATGTGTAATGTTTATACTCATGTACCTAACAATGTGTAATGTTTATACTTATGTATAATGAATATTCATGTAGTAGCTGGAAATAAATGTAGAACAAATGTCTTCTTTGGGTGTGACAGGCGTTGGGAGTTGTTGAACCCCTTTCCTGATCACCCAGCGCTGAATTTGCTTTTATCACATAATAAAATTCTGATTGGAAATTGCCCAACTGGGTTTCCATTTCTCACAAAACCGTTTTTGAAGCAGCACCATCTGCTTAAAACTGGCAACCAAATTGGGTTACCTGCTGCTTGAGTCAAAAACCATCAGGGGCAGTGGCTGAAAACCTCACTCTGCATTTCTGCCTCAGTTTCCCATCAGAAGCTGCTCCAAAGGAATGTTCCCGTCTGCTTGGGTTTGTTTGGGTTTGTTTTACTCTGTCCTGTCTGAGAACATTCATCAGTAACACTGTCAAGCTGTTAAGAGAGAGTTTCACAACTCCCTTCATGCTCCGTGTCCTTGTGACTGAGAAAGAAAAAAGGAGCAGCTTTTACCAGAGCTCCATTCAGTGCTGGACATTCAAAAAACGAGTTTAACCCCCCTGGACTGAGAAGGTCTTTTCCTTTGCTCTCAGTTTTACATGTACAGCAAACCCTGCCCGTGCAGGGCGACCATCAGAGCTCTGTCCCGAAATCAGAAGGGACTAAACCCTTTATTTGCACGAGATTCTGCTCTAGAGGAAGTTCTTTTCCATCCCCCACACAGACTCTCCACTCCAGACACATCTGTTGAGTGAGGGGTTCTCTCTCCTAATCCCAGCTGCCCATGGGCTCTGAATGGACAAACAAAACCTGTTCCCCCCACAGCTCCCAAACCCCAGGAATGGCCTCAGGAACACTTGCTTTGCTCCACTGCTTTCAAAGAGAGGTTTGAAAAGTAGTTCAGGTGTGAAGTGTCCCAGACACACCCAGGGGAACACAAAAGTCACCATGTGAGCAATAAAAGCTGCCAGGTCCAGGTGCCCAGGCAGGGACTGCTCTGAGCAGGAGCTGCTTGAACAACCCTGAGCCCAAAGCAGAGCAAAGAGCAGCAGCTCTGCGTGTTCAGGGCTCCCTGGAGGGAACAGAGAGAGAGGAGAGGAAGGGGACAACCAGGGGTGGGAGGGCAGCCCCTGGAGCTGTTCCAGCCTCTCAAAGACCTGGAAAAACTGTAGAAGAGGAGCAGAGTGGAGACACTGTGAACATTCTGCCTAAACAAGAGTTGATCTGCCACCACTCACGGCCCAGGCACCTCCTGAGGTGTCTGGCCAGGTTCTGTTATCCCAAACTGCAGTGCTGCCCAATTTGGTGGGTTTACACAGATCCAAAGCAGCTCCTCTGTCAGGAAGGAATTCCCAGGGGCTGGAGGATCACCTCTCCCCAGCCAACACCTGCCCTGCACCTCATGTTTGCAGAGCTCTAAAGTCTTCACAGCCTCTTTTTAAATATTTTCTAATAAATCAAGGACTACAAGACCTGTCCTCGCCCTTGGCCTCCCTAAACCCCTGCACAAATGAGAGAGGGAAGGGGGGAAACTCTGCCTTTCCTCTCAGCCTTTTCCTTACAGGGTGGAAGGGTCTCGTTTCATGGGATCACAGCAGGGTTTGGGCTGGAAGGGGACCCTGGAGAGCTCCTGTTTCCTGCACACCCACAACTAACCCGCTCCTTTCTCCACCTTTCTTGCACCGTGTTTTCCCTGATGACAAAGTGCTGCTGTTTACATGCCCCCAGCACCCAGCTGTGCTCACCTTCCCACTTCTTGACGAAGGGGCCCGACAGGATCCTCATGAACCCCGCCAGGCAGACGAGCTCCACGGAGAACTCCCGCAGCACTTGGTCGACGGCGCCGTCGAAGTCGGCGCGGCTGGGGAAGGCCGTGTGCTCGATCACCTGCAACCGAGCACAGGGACGTGGGCACGGGCAGCTCCAGCAGCAGGAACAGCTCCTGGATGCACAAACATTCCCCCTTTGCTCCCAGCCACGGGAGGGACCCTCGGGAGGAAGAGGAGCTGGGCGTGGGCAGGCCCAGGGCAGCGGCCCCGGCGCTCCTCAGAGCTCAGCCCACCCGAGGCCTCTGGGGCTTTAACCTTGGCAAAAATGGTACCACAAAACCTTGAGAAAAAGGCCAATGCCAAACTCCTAAAGCAGCCCCCAGTGCAGACCCAGGGAATCACAGAGTCCTGGCAGGGACTGGTACAGCTGGGTTAGGGTTGGGAGGGACCTCACAGCCCATCCAGTGCCACCCCTGCCACGGGCAGGGACACCTTCCACCAGCCCAGGTTGCTCCAAGCCCCGTCCAACCTGGCCTTGGACACTTCCAGGGATCCAGGGGCAGCCACAGCTTCTCTGGGCAGCCTGGGCCAGGGCCTCCCCACCCTCCCAGCCAGGAATTCCTTCCCAATATCCCACCTATCCCTGCCCTCTGGCAGTGGGAAGCCATTCCCTGTGTCCTGTCCCTCCATCCCTTGTTCCCAGTCCCTGTCCAGCTCTCCTGGAGTCCCTTCAGGCCCTGCAAAGGACTCTCAGGTCTCCCTGGAGCCTTCTCTTCTCCAGGTGAACACCCCCAGCTCCCCCAGCCTGAGTTGTGTGTTTTCCATCCAGGATATATCCCCTAATTTAGGCAGGAAGAAGGCAGGACCAACTAACTGAAAGCATCCAGTCTCTTAAATAAAAGTACCTGTGAATCCCCACCAGAGTCACCAGAACTGCTCAGGTGACCATCAGCTCCTCAGAAAAACCTGAGGGTTGGAACTGGATGAGCTTTAAGTTCCCTTCCAACCCAAAGCAGTCTGTGACTCTGTGATTCCATGTTTGCTCCTCCCCTGCACACCATGGACTTATTTCACTTGTGACTTTTGTGTCCTCCCAAACAAGAGCCAGATCCCAAAGTTAAGAGCAAAGTTAAAGCTATTAGCAAATTATTAAAGTTAACAGCAAAGCTTTGGGCCCCAATTTCCCAGTGGAAAAGGACTGGAAAATGCTTCTAAGTCAGAACAGGATCATTTCTGATCTGTAATTGGAGAGACAAGGCAGCCCTGGAGCCATGGACACCAAGGGAATGAATCCTGGGGAGCCTGAAGTCAGTGGAGGGTCCCACTGAGTGTGACCTCTCTATTTTATTCAGTTGAACCACCACATCATTTTAAAGCTCAACTCAGATAAAACAGGATGTTCCTTTAGTGTCAATGCACTAAAGTTAAATAAATGGCAAAGTTTAAGCTGTGGCTGTGAAGGTTTTGTGCTGGTTTAATATAAAAGTGCTCCCCAAAGCACCAGGATTGCTGGCAGAGCAGGAGAAAAGGAGGCATTTGGTTTCCCCATGTTAGTTTGCCCAAGGGCACAAATTCCTGACAGACCAAGGGAGAAAAGCCAAGGCTCCCTGTCCAACCACCTCTTATCCCAGAAAACTCACAGCACCTTCCTGCTGGAGTCAGAGTTAGTGGGGGCTGCTTTTCCAAGAGGGAAATGCTCACCCTTGTAGGGATCCCAGCTCTCTCAGCTTTCCTCAGCCCCTCCACCCCGGGCTTGTTGGACACCACCAGGACGATCTGGGCAAAACTGGTGCTTTTCTTGGTGCTGTTGATCAGGGCTTCCAGGTTTGTGCCTGGGGGGAAAGGATTCATGGATGTCAAGTCTCTCCTGGAGAACAAACCCAGTGAGCAGCTGGGAGAGGTTTTAAATAAGCAGCAACGTGGGGGAGACCAAAGCAAACAGCTCTGATGTAACATTAATCCTGCTTTAATTGATCTCACTGAGCTTGACTGGGAGAGCTGAAGGCTCCAGGGCCTTTCCTGGCAACTGCACTTGGAAAGGGGAATTGACAGCACTGGAATGATGGTCTGAGTAAGTGGGAATACTCAGGAAGCAGGAAGAAATCCTGCTCTACCTGTGAAACGATGGTGCTGTTCCACAGGGCACCCCAGGGGTGTTTGGGTCTGGACACGGGCAGGGATTTGGGGATGAACTGAGCACAGATGCAGTTCGTGGTTTGCAGCAGAGGTTAAAAATCCTCCTGTTTGTGATTGAAATTAACCCAAGGGCAAAACCTCTCCTGCCTGTTAGAAGCCTCTCAGAGTGTCCAGGGAGAGCTCCACGGGCTTGGAACCCCAGCTGAATTCCTTCCCAACAGTCTGGTTCACATGGGGGTAAAGAGTGTGCTCCTCACCTGTTCCAGAGATCAGGACAGCCACCTTCACCTTGCCTGCCTGCATCCTGCCCTGGAGGTGGCTCTGCACAGACAGGGACCTGTTGGCCTGCAGGGCTCGCTGCAGATTGTGGACTTGAACGCTGTCAGAGCCTGAGCAAGGACAAGGAAACACCCAAAACCAACAAAACAACGTGTAAATACAGGGAGAAGCAGAAAGAGGAGGAAAGTACCTGTGAAAGAGATGAATGGAATGAAATGTCATTTAATATCCCAAGAAAAAAGTCATGGAGGTGCCAAGGAGGAGATTTGCAGCTGATCCCCAAGAAGACTCCCCTCCCAGAGGGGGAATTCAGCTCTGCTTTTTTTTTATTTTCCCAAGGAAAAAAAAAGTTTAACAACCTTTTTGCAGGGGGACAACCTTCCCAATGAGCCAGGCTGCCTCGTGTCTCTGGACATCCTGCAGGACCTGCTGAGCCATCTCCTTCTGCACCACCAGCACGGCCCCGATCCCGCAGTTGAACGTCCGGGCCATCTCCTCCTCAGACAGGTTCCCTTCCTTGTGCAGCCAGCTGAAGATTTCAGGGATCTTCCAGGTAAGAGCATCTGCAGGGAATTGGAAATACAAACCAAGAGTGGAAATCACTACCAACGGGCAAACAGTAAAATTACTGGGGTATGAAGAGGTAAAATCTGTGACAAGAGTCTCCCTCTGCCCTCAGTTCCCCCCGGGTGAGGGTGATTTCCAGCAGCACAAAAATGCTACTGGACGAGGCACTGGGAAGGAACTCCAAGGACAGGAAGTTTGTTTCTTGTCATGTTCTCTTGAAAGTGGTTGTATCTCATTTCTACAGAACCATGGAATGGTTTGGGTTGGAAGGACCTTAAAGCCCATCCAGTGCCACCCCCTGCCATGGGCAGGGACACCTTCCACCAGCCCAGGTTGCTCCAACCTGGCCTTGGACACTTCCAGGGATCCAGGGGCAGCCACAACTTCTCTGGGAAACCTGGGCCAGGGCCTCCCCACCCTCCCAGCCAGGAATTCCTTCCCAATATCCCATCTATCCCTGCCCTCTGGTAGTGGGAAGCCATTCCCTGTGTCCTGTCCCTCCATCCCTTGTCCCCAGTCCCTCTCCCGCTCTCCTGGAGCCCCTTTAGGCCCTGCAAAGGACTCTCAGGTCTCCCTGGAGCCTTCTCTTCTCCAGGTGAGCCCCCCCAGCTCTCCCAGAGCAGAGGTGTGAATACACATAAACATATACATTATATATATATATACACAGGTCTATAGTAGTGTCACTGGGGACAAGTGGCAGAATGATTTACCTGCAGTTCTGGAGTTCAAACCTCAATCTCAGCTCCCTTATTTTACTCTCCAACCCCCAGAACTCTCACAACCTACAGTGAGTCATTTCCCTTTCCACATCCCAGCTTCTCCAGCAGGGAAAGCCTCTCTCCAGCACACCTGAGCAGGTAGTGGTGAGGGTGAATTATGCTGAATAGCAGGAGATGTATCTGAGCCCAGAACCCCCCTGAATGCCAGCTGAACACCTCATGAGTATCATTTAAGTAGCAATGACTTCGTGGGTGATTGCAAATGGCAGCAGCTCACTTGGGATTGCTTTTAGGGTTGTTTGCTTTATGCAAGTATCCTAAAAAATCCAATCCCAAGCACCCCCAGGGGAAGGGGCGTCAGTGGGGAGCAGCCTTTACACTGCAGTGTTCTGCCTGGCCCTGGGTCAGGTCCAAGGCCAGACTCAGCCCTTTCCAGACAGGTATGTCCAGCCCCTGCACGTGCACAGGCTCCCACATAACCCACAGCAACAGCAGGACCTGCCCACAGCTTTCTTGTCACCTCACCTAAAACGACACCGAAGGAGTCAGGGAGCACCCTGGGAATGTTTTCCAGCAGTCCCCCCCCAGTGATGTGGGCAAAGGCCTTCACGTGGCCCGAGCGCAGCACGGGCAGCAGGGTCTTGCTGTAGAGTTTGGTTGGGGTCAACAGGAGCTCTCCTGGAAGAGGAGGAAAAAAAGACCAGTTACAGAAGGAAAGGCTAATCACCATAAAATGGGGGAAATTAGTGCCCACTGTGCTACAGAGAGAAGCCCAGTGTTCTGCCTTTCCTAGCACACAAGTAGCTGTTTATCCCCCTCCCTCCATTGATTTCCTGCACACGTGACCCACAGGAGACAAAAAGAAGATGAAAACACCTTAAAGATGGAACACATTTTTCCTGGTGCCTTTGAAAAGCTGCAAAAGCAAAGGCCCAGCCCAAAGAGTCGTGTGAAGTGCTGGGAAGCTCAGGCTCCAGGCAGTACCTAAAGTCTGGTCCCCAGAGGCACCAACGGGAGAGGAGAAGTCCAGGGAGGACTTTTCCACGATCTTCCTGACGAGGCTGTAGCCGTTGCTGTGCACCCCAGAGGAGGCCACCCCGATGAGCACGTCCCCATCCGAGATCCTGTCCAGCTGGGGCAGCATCTGCCCCCTCTCCACGGCCCCCACGGCGAAGCCGGCCAGGTCGTACTCCCCGGGCGGGTACATGCCCGGCATCTCGGCCGTCTCTCCTCCTGGGGAGCCACAGAACACACAGGCGGGGGTTGAGAAGCCACAGGATTGCGAGTTCCCCAGGTTTCAAGCTCAGGAGACGTTCACAGACTGGTTTTTTTAATTACAGAATCCCAGAACCCCAGCCTGGTCTGGGGTTCATCTTGTCCCACCTTCCACTAGACAGGTTGCTCCACGCCCTGCCCAACACTTAAATCCATATTTAATGAAGTTTGTGCACATCCAGGCAGGAGAGGAACCCTCAGCCCCTGGCTGGGATGAGCTCAGGGTTGTTGAGCTGAATATTCAGCTGCTGCAAAAACGCCTTTGCAGTTTGAAAGTCTCCAGCTGGAAATCCAACCCTGCCAGTGCAGCGACTTCATCCCGGGATCTCACACAGCAGGGCCTGTGCTGCCCCATGAATGGTCTGCTTGTGTCTGATAAATGGAGAGAACACCTTAAAACAAACATAAGGCTGACCAAGAGTTCACACAGCAAAAAAATAAACCAGGGCATAAAGAGCCTCCTGTTCAGAGCTGGTGAACGGCCCCAAAAGGACACGTTCCCACTGAGAAAGGACTTTGTTCCCAACTTTCTTAAGGAACTGGAAAAAAAGACAGAATTACCTAAAGACATTTGAACTGTCATTTTTTTGCCTCAAAGGTCTTTTTTGAAACATCATGGTCATTCCACACGTCTGATTTTACAAAAAAAAAAGAAGGAAAAGCAAAAAACTTTGTGAGGAAACAGAACTCTCTGGGTTTCACTGGTTTAAAATTGAACCCTGTTTTGAAGTCCTCTCATAAGAATTATACAAAAGAATGTGGGTTTCGCTGACCTAGAAACACTTTCCTTGAGTTGAGCAGTGGTAAGGGTGTATTTTTAATGATTCCAGAAGGGAAATACTGTCTTGTGTTGGTGGCTAACCAGATCACTGGACAGCAGAGCACACACAGAACTTGGCAGTAAAACACTTTATGTACTTGTATTCTAGGGCTGAAAAGGAAAACATCTAAATTTGAGTCTTAACATTTTGGAATATGTTCATCTTGGGGAAATCATCTTGGTTGGAAGTCGATCAGAGGAATGGAGCAGCTCTGCTGGGAGGAAAGGCTGGGAGGGCTGGGGGTGTTACCTGGAGAAGAGAAGGCTCCAGGGAGAGCTGAGAGCCCCTTCCAGGGCCTAAAGGGGCTCCAGGAGAGCTGGAGAGGGACTGGGGACAAGGGATGGAGGGACAGGACAAGGGGGAATGGCTTCCACTGCCAGAGGGCAGGGAGAGATGGGATATTGGGAAGGAATTCCTGGCTGGGAGGGTGGGGAGGGGCTGAGATAGAATTCCCAGAGAGGCTGTGGCTGCCCCTGGATCCCTGGAAGTGTCCAAGGCCAGGTTGGATGGGGCTTGGAGCAACCTGGGCTGGTGGAAAGTGTCCCTGCCCACGGTAGGGGGTGGCACTGGATGGTTTTTAAGGTCCCTCCCAACCCAAACCTTCTGGGATTCTTTCTTTTTACCCCTCTAAGATTCTTCAAGAGAGCAGGAAAACAACCCCATTAAAATCAACTACAAAGATCCTGCATAAGCTTTTCCACACCCTCCAGAGGAGGCTGTTCCTACCCAGCAGAGCACAGCCAGCCTTCTTGCAGGCATCAGCAACCCCTGCAATGACCCCCTGAGCCACGTCCACGTCCAGTTTGCCGCAGGCGAAGTAGTCGAGGAAGAAGAGGGGCTCTGCTCCCTGGGCCAGGATGTCGTTGACACACATGGCCACCAGGTCCTGCCCGATGGTGTCGTGCTTGTGACACTCCTGTGCAATCTGCAAAACACACCCAGACCCTCTGGGGTGGGCTGGGAACCCCAGACACCAGCGGGGGGCTGGGCCGGGCCCAAAGCACCGACGGCCCCGGATCCCACCGGCCCCGGATCCCAGCCGGCCCTCCTGGGGCTGCTGGAGGAGCAGCTCCATCTGCCACCATCCCTGGGGGCTCTCCCAGCTCTCCTCAGGAATTATTCCTGTCTCCCCTGGCGAGTCCCACAGACACTTAGCAGGGGGCAGAGCTGGAAGGGGTTTCCTGGAAAGGCCTGAGCACAACACGACCGTGGGATTAAATGGTTTTCCCCCCTGAGTGATTTTTTGGAGTGTGGAGGTTCTGCCTTCGTGAAACAGAGCTCCTGATTTCATAATTAATATTTAAAACCCACTTATTTTAGGCATCATATCAACTTCTGGCTATTTACAGGCCAGAAGTGAGATGTGTGTTCAATTCTTTTGCCTGAAAAAGGGCAATTTCAGTTTTCATCCCTTTTTTTTAGAAAGACAAATAGGTATTTTTACCAGACAACCCATATTTTCCGTTAAAACATTTTCCCTCCTGTGCTATTTTTTCTTCCTTTACGTGGATTTCCACCTTACCTTGAGTTTTGTGCCAACCCCATCAGTTCCAGACACCAAGATGGGATCTCTGTAACCAGCTGCCTTCAAGTCAAAGAGCCCAGCAAAGCCCCCGAGTTCTGCATTGCAGCCTGTCAGGAAACAGGAGGAAAGAGCCCAGTTTTACTTCCAGGGGCTTCTCCAGGATCTCCAACACAAGTTCTCTCCAATACTTGTCAACACAACTTTGCTTTGTCACCAGGAAACTTTTCTCTGGCATTTAGAGCCTCTTCCCAGAGGCACAGGAGCTCCTAATCTGCCTGGGTTGGCTTTGTCTCTAATTCATCATTAACTTAAGCCTAAAAATCCCAGACTTGGTGATGGAACAGTCACCAATTACTGTGACTGACATAATTCACCCTTGCACTGAGTGTTTTTCTGAAAAATAGAGGAGGAATTGTGGCAACAGACTGCTACTGGTTGTACTGGTGTGTGTATCTCTGTTTTTTTCTCTCTGTGTATATCTGATTTTATCAGAAGGTTCTCAGCTAATCTGAAGTAAAAGAGCTTTTTAATACATTTTTTTATAATTTAAATCTATCCAAAGAATTACAAGGACTTGCTAGAGCAAAAAAGGCACCAATTGATGCTGTTTTAACCAAGCAAAAGATGTGTCTTCCACATCTGTCTCAGGAATTGTAACCTTTCTACACATTCATCCCCCCAAAATTAAATAGTTCACTTTGCAAGAAATAACAACCCATGCAATCAAACCCAGCAGGAAATGGTGGGGCTTTTGCTTGCATTTGTCCTGTGCTCTCTAACACCCCTGGCATTCAGGAGATGTAGTTTAGAGTCATTTGGGGATGAAAACCTGCCTGCCTGGAGGAAATCACAGGCATTTGCTTCCCACTGATATTTGTTGTGTCACCTGGGAACACCCAGAACACACAGGCAGGAGGTTTAGATCCAGATCCAGAGATAACCCTCATTCCATGGCCCAGGAGCAGGAGGTCCATGTCTTACCTGACCTGGACGTGGCTGCAGCCAAGGGCTTGATCTTCTGAACCAGAGTGTTCCCTGCTGCAATGTCCACCCCACTGTTCTTGTAAGTCAGGCCTCTGGAAAAACGGGAAAAGGGGTTATGGAATTGGCTGGTGAATCCCAAACATCTGTTTGCAAACATTATTTGACCGGTGAATCCCAAACATCTGTTTCCCACCAGGATTCCCTTGTTCCCATCCCTAAGGGATGCCCTGCCTGGAATGCCATCCTGCCCTCCCACCCCACTGCTCTCCCCCTGCCCAGTGACTCTGTTCCCATGAACTGATCTCCAAGGACTCACCCCAGGCAGGCTCAGCAGCTCCAGGCTGAGCCTTTCTGCTGTCTGGAACCTGACCTGGGGACAGGGATTACTGCACCAAAGAAACAAAGCATGGGGGGTTTGCACCACAGACACTGCCAGAAGCAGGACTTGAATATTCCAGAGTTCAAAGTGGCATCAGGATCATCCAGTGAAATCCCAGGACAAAACCAACAGCAGAAAACCCCAACAACAAGGCAAAAGAGGCAGAAATAAATCAATGACCTCGACACCTGCAGGGTTTTACAGCTGCAGCTGAAGGGTGGCCTCTCCTTCCCACCTGGGAGGATCCCACCACAAAACCAGCCCTTTCCACCTAAAAGGACTTTCTACTAAACAATATATTTTAAATTTAGTTTAAAAAGACCCAAGTTCTAAGGTGGATTTTAGGACTCTAGAAAGGAATGTCAGGAAGCTCCAGGTGGGGTTTATGTACAAAGAAGTGTTTGTGTCCCCTGTGTCCCCACAACTCACTGGGGACATGAGGCACCACCTCCTATTTCCAGCAGGAGCTTTTATTTCTGGAGCCAG
Organism: Pipra filicauda; assembly: GCF_003945595.2. Classification (NCBI taxonomy): domain Eukaryota; kingdom Metazoa; phylum Chordata; class Aves; order Passeriformes; family Pipridae; genus Pipra; species Pipra filicauda. The sequence continues at coordinate 30,254 of NW_024104762.1, forward strand.
AGATTTTAATGACCTTTAACTCCCACCAAACACATCTCACTCCAGTTAAGCAGCTGTTATTCCCATGCTGGCAGTGGGAGGAACCAGCTGCATCCCTATTTTAGGTCCAGCCCTACTTTCTCTCTCTTATTGATGGGATCCAGACTGAAGTTCAAATTCTAAGGGTGAAACACACTCTTGATTAACAAGGACAATACAACCAAACAACTGAAACTCATTTAAAATCGACTCAGCTGAACAAAAAGATATACAGTTAATCCCCAAAACCCATCACAGGAACCAGGTTGAGAATTCAGGAAATATTAAAAACCAGTAAGAGACAGATACAAATGTTTAAACTGCATAAAACAGAGGAAATGTTTTTGTACTCTATTAAATCTAATTTTAAGATGTGAGAATTTTTTTTAGTGTCTAGGACACTGTTTCTCCTGTGAAGATCATTGCTGTAATATCTGGCACTGACCAGGGCAGACTAAAATCCCAGAATAACTGGCCCAAGAGTGGTGCTACCAGGAAAATACCAAGGTGTCTGCACTGCCACCACATCCCTGTCAAGAGCTGGCAAGAGGAAAACAATTATCACAATTCTGTTCAAGGAAATAGTGGCCTGCAACAACTAGAGAGCAAAGTCAGGCTCTCTCATGATAAACACCAGATTTTCACCTTGTTTTTAAAAGTATTTTAAATTTCTAGATTTTTTTTTTTTTAATCACCTTGGGTCCTTTAAATGAATCTCTAATTATTTAGATCTTCTGAAATACTGAGTAAATGTTCTGGCTGTTTTCCTGAAGGGAAATGCCTTGGGATGAATCCTCCTGGTAAGTCCCCAACGTTCCAGGCCAACCTTTCCCCTTCCTTCCCTGTGGGCAGCAAATCCAACGGGGATGGGGCTTGGAGCAACCTGAGCTGGTGGAGGGAGTCCCTGCCCATGGCAGGGGGTGGAACTGGATGGTCCCCGAGGTCCCTTCCAAGCCAGACCAGCCTGGGACTGTGGGATTGACACATTCCCAACTGTTCTGCCAGTCCAGGAGCAGAGCCTGGGGCAGAGCCCAGGGCACTGAGACAGGCAGGGACTGCAAAGGGCTCCCAGGAGGCTCCTTGATGAGCCAGGGATCCTCCCAGCCAGGCACTCCAGGCAGGAAACTTGCTGGCTGTGGCCCATGAACCCAGTGCTGCAGGGAACTGCTCATTAAAAGCCTCCTCTTGCCTCACACACTGACCTCATTATTTACTCCTACAAACACAGATCCCAACTCCACGGTGCCACCTCCATTGCTCAAGGGATGCAGAGCACTTGGGAGAGAAAGAAGACTAAATACCAACACCCTTGTTCATTCAGGAAGTTTATTGATCACCATTTTACAGAATCCTAACAGGACCCACTGTCAGCACCGACTGAACTCACTGAAGTGCCCCCAGGCTACAAAATAACTCATTAGCAAAAGGGGTGTTTGGAGCTAACTGGAGACAGGCAGAGCTGCTTCAGATCAGGGGAAAAGGAGTCTAAAAACCTGCAAGAAGCTTTCAGTGACATGAGAGGGACAACAGGACTCACAGCTATAAACAAAAACCCCACACCCACGTGATCTCCAGACTGCTCAAACTGAACACTGTGAAAATTAAAGGAATAAGGATGAAAAGGAATGATAAATCCTACCATGCTGCTGGCCACCCATTCCAGTACAATGTGTATCCCAACAAGGTGGAGGCTTCAAGATAACTTTAACCCTTTCTAAAAACTCTAAAATGAACCAATAGATCAGCTCAAACTTTGTTCATATTTAGAATCCTGGAATATCCTGAGTGGGAAGGGACCCACAAGGATCATCCAGTCCAACCCCTGGCCCTGAACAGGACACCCCAACAATCCCACCCTGTCTCTTGGGGCTGTGACCACATTTCCTGATACTAATATTAACATCAGACTTCTGGACAATACAAATCCAGAGCAAAAGCTGTGACTTCAGGCCCAAGAACCAGAAGTTGACCTTCCCCAAAACAGGTCTAACAGCCAGGAGCAGCACAAATGATTCCTGGGTGGTTTAATTGATTAGTTTAATTCCACTGCGGTTTAATCGATATTTGGGACTAAGAACATGGAAGAGAGTCATCCAAAAGCCTGTTCCTCCCTGGCTGGTCTTGCTGAGGTTGAGTACAAGGACAGTGGTTAAAACCTGCCAAGAGTGACACGGAATCACTCCTGCCAAGAGTGACTAACGTGGGCCAGGGGTGCTATCTGCATGTCAAGCAGGGGTGTTATTTCCACTGGAAGCGTTTGGAATATCTACCTGGATTGCCTGAGGAAAGCTATGGCCCGAGCACCAATGTCCTTCCTGTAGATGGCCCCCTGGAAGTGGATGGAGGCCACCCCCCTGTTGGCCTGCTGCAGGGCCGTGGGCAGGTCGTGGCCCAGGGCGGTGACGGTCAGCACGCGGCCCCCGCTGGTCAGCACCCGGCCGTCCCGCAGGGCCGTGCCAGCGTGGAACACCTCCAGCCCCAGCTGCTGGGCCTGGGCCAGCCCTGCCGGGGGGGGAGAGAGAAGAAAGGCAGAGAAAGCTGTTGGTTAGAACGTGCTCAGTGAACAGACACTCAGAAACCACAGGGCCAGCGTGAGCGCGCTGGGAAACGGGGACACACTGGGAAAAACTGCACTCGTGGGAGAGACGAGTCTGCCTGCGTGTCAGGGGAGGGGAACTCACTGACACACCTCAGCCCACGTGTGATTCCACTGGGCTGTGTGCCCCAGGGCCACACAGAGCACAAACAGCAGCAGCACTGTAGGGATCAGCGAGCAGAACCCCTGGACTGCAGCAGGTATTAAATAACACTGTGCCAATGTTAAATAATGTTAAACAACACTGTGCCAATGTCAAGTGTTAAATAATGTTAAGTAACACTGTGCCAATGTCAAGTGTTAAATAATGTTAAATAACACTGTGCCAACGTTAAAGGAACGTGGAGAATCGAAAATACAACAGAACAAACCAAGAGGGGTGAAAATTCAGCTGGTTCTTGCTGCCCCACAACCCCAGTTTGCATGGACCTCAGCTCCAGGGATTCACCTTCACCCAGCAAGAGAGAGAACAGGGGAGGAAGGAGCCGTCTGTGGTTTCTCCTGCTGCACTTACCTGTGATTTCCAAGCCCTTGGGATAGGCCCCCGGGTAGCCCTGGCTGGCCATGACCACGGTCACGGCTGCACTGCCCTCCAGCCACACTGGCAGGGAGCTGGAGAGCCTTTTGTCCACAACTGCCTGCATGACCTCGTACAAATCACTCTGCAGCAGGGGCAGAATTACCTGCAGAAACACAAGAGCAGCCAGTCAAACCAAGCAGTGCTCTGTTTTCTCCCCTGGCCTTTCAAAAGACACTAATGCAGCTGTAAAAATAACATTAAGTGTTTCACACATACTGCTTGTAATCTGGGTACCCTTAAAAGCACCCTTCCTTGAAGGTAATTTCTATGGGTAAAAGAAGGGAATTGTTACATCTGGAGGGGAAAAGGTACAGGACAAAGAACCCTATTTATCCTGGAGAACAGAAATTAAGAGAGTTTTTTCCACTTTCGAACTGGGAGTGGGGAAAAGAAGTGTTGGCTTCTTTAATAAATTAAAAAAAAATCCAACTCCATTCCAGAAAAGATAGGGAAGTGCTGAATTCCAGTCAAGCTGGCCCCTGTGAAGCCCAGATTTGAGTCCAGCCTGCTGAAATCTTCTCTGGAATGGAGCAATTTCCGAACAGATCTTCTGTCCTGAATAAATAACCCAAATATTTTAAGTCTCGGTGCAATTAGCTAATTATTCACCCAAAAGCTGGTTAACAACAGTGGTAGATGGTCACAGATTTTTCTCCCCTAATGCCAAACTGTATCTACCCCCAGAATAACTCACCTGACACTCTGGGTCACCGAATCTGCAGTTAAACTCCAGAACTTTAGGCCCATCTTTGGTGAGCATTAATCCAGCATAAAGCACACCTAGGACAGAAAATGATGTGAAAAACTCCCTCAGCAACTGCCCAGCTCATTTGTTTTGAGTCTGTTGATAACAGGGTTTAGAAGGATGTCCCCTGTGCTCACTGAACTTGAGAAATGGAACAATAAATCAGGCAGAAACAGTTGTGGTCACAGTTTTGCTGTTCCTGGCTGTTCTTCCTTGCTTGACAATTATCCCCCATTCAGGAAATGACATCTATTGATTTCCATGGACTCTGAATCAAGCCAGTGACACCAAACCCAGCTGCCAAAGAAATCAAAGCTACCTCCCTTACCTTCCAGGCTGAGTTAGGCCTACAAAGAGGAAAAAGCGAAATAAAAGGTCTTTCTCCTTATGATTAAAAATCCCAGACTTCTGTACCTACCCAAATAGGGGACACCTTCTTTCCTCATGCCATCAACAGTCTTCTGAAGTACAGTATCTCTGATTTGCTGCAGCAAATCTTTAGAAATCTAATAAAACAGGACCAGAAAACAGGGTTTGTGAAAAGGGAGGGCACGATTTTGTGTTTTTAAGACCTGAGCAGAACACTTGGATGGTCTCCTGCTCACTCCAAGACATTCCATCCAATGGAAAACTAATCATTCTTTTCCCTCTATTTTTGCAGACAGAAGTTCCTTGTCAAACAGGCACCAAACTGCCTCAAGGCACAGCAGAAACTCATCCCCAGCTTTGCCTGGCACAGGGTAAAAGTGTGGCTTTGGAGCACTTGGTTCTAACGATCAGCCCTTCAAAACACTTCAAAACCCAGGCTGTAAAAACACCACTTCCACCTTTAAAATTCCAAGGAACTCAGTAGGAATACCCTCCTCTTCAGGGAAATTTAGTAAGTGATGGATTTGACTTGGCCTTGTCTGTTTTAGGCAGCTCTCCCCATCCACAGGAGCCCGTTCCCTCCCGTTCATCCTGGTGGAGCTGAACATTCCCACATGCTTTGTAGTGAAACATCTCCTCACCCACCCCTTCTTCCCTTCCCCACCATCCCATTTTTACCTGAGGAGCTGGGCAGTAGGCTCCCATCCCTCCCGTGTTGGGCCCCTCGTCCCCGTCCAGCAGCCTCTTGTGGTCCTGGGCGGGCGGCATCGGGGCGACGGTGACGCCGTCGGTGAAACACAAGCACTGGGGAACAGGGAAGCGTTGAAATTCCAGCCTGGGGGATTCTGCAGCTGAGGGGGAACAGCGGGACTGCAGCTGCTCTGCGGGGACACTGAGGAGGAACAACTCTGCCCCCCTCGCCAAACAAACCACGGGATTCTAAAGAGTTGCCTTCCCCTCGTTTCCTACGACCTTCCTCCAGAAATCACCTCTAATGAAACAGGTAAAAACTACACCACCGGCGGCTGCACTGGAAAGAAACACTCAAAACTTTAAAAAGAAATTAAAAAATTAAAACACAGCCCGGTGGAAATTACTGCTTCCCTCCCCTCCCTCCCCCTGCCCCGGAAGGAAGGCATTCCATTGCTTCCAAGGCTTCCTTTTCCTCGCTGAGAAAGCTGCTTGCTCGTGAATTATTTATAAATTATTTATATAGCAGTTCCTTTTATCCTCAGTATCTTCATAATTACAAGCCTGCTGGCAGCTTCTGCAGCTGGCTGATGTTGCTCACTGAAGCTGGGTAATGTTGTTCACTGTCTGGACTAATGTGAACAGCACTGAAACCCATTTTATAATGCTAATTATAAAATTGATAAATCAAGCAAGGATTCTGCTAATCAAAAAGAAAAAAAAGCTAAAATATTAATATATTAAAAATATGTGATTTGTGGGAGGTGAATTATCTTGCTGGGCAAGGAAAGCAGTACATTTTCTTCACTGTTGTCAGTCAGCACAGAAAAAAAAACCCATAAACTGGATTTTGTTTTATTGTATTTGTTGTATTAAGTAAGTCTGCTGGGTATTCCAAGTTCTAGTTTTTAAATGAAGGGGTTGAAGCAGCTTAAAATGAAGGAAAAGTTCTCTCTACCTCTGCAGAGTAAACCAACACTGTCAAAACAAGGATTGGTTTTTTTTCCATGTGGCAACAGCTGTTTGAGTTATTCTTATTTAATGTGATTTATTTTAACAGACCACAGGGAGTTTGGCTCTTAGCACAGCTGTCTTTAATTAATACCACTTTATTTACACCAGGTAACTGGTTTTAATTGACACAATGATTTTTTTTCATTTACTAAAGAATAGATTTCTCCCCTTTGCAGGTGGGGTTAGTCCTACAGTGTGTCCCAGGTAGTTTAGGGCAGGTGGAATTAAGGTGTTACAGTGAGATGCACTTACAGAAATCTCTTCTCCTTCAAGAAGCTCTTCAACAACGACAGTTTCCCCAGCTGTGCCAAAACTCTTATCCTACAGGAAAACAAAAAAATCTCTTTACTTCTGTTTCACTGGTTTTAAAGTACTGAAAATGGAACAAGAAATAAATACTTTTAATACAGCAAAAAACCCACAGCACAGGTTTGAGACTCTGAATCCCTTCTCCCCCCAGGGGGTGCCAGCAGTGGGAAATTCTTTGTTCCTCTTTTCTGATTATTCTTAAATAAATGCAGGTTTTCTTACTGAGTATTTTCAAATGGCAGGGGTTATTTGTGATTCCTGAGCAATTCCACAAGCTGAATTTTGCCCCCATGTCACTGAGACCAACAGCAACGACTGTCGAGTCTCCCATCTGAAGTTTTGCTTGCCAGGAAAGTGCAGTTTTATACAATACATGGGAAGGGAGTGAGATTTTCATATCCCAGGGCAATGTCTGAACGCTGACTGCATGTTCTGGGTAATTAAGAACAAGCAGCCCACACTGACAAGGTAATTTTGGGGTCTATAAGACTCCCTAACACACAGTTTTTTGTACACGACATTGGGGCACACGTTAAGACATTTATTGTCTTATTCACCCCCCAAAATGGGACTGCAGAGCCCCTGCTGAGACCCACACTGAAACACAGGTCTGTCAGATCCCATCTCCTGGGGATCAGCAGAGCTCCATGGAATTTTAGACTGCTCCTCTGCTGACACCAGCTGAGGGCCTGGCCTGGCAGCCTCAGCTCTGTGCTCCTCACTGGTCTGATAAAATCACTGAATTTTGCCTCACTTCTAATTTTGATGCTCCAAATATGTTTGCAGAATATCCTACCTCATTGCACACTTCACTTGGAATAATTCCACTAGAATTTTACTGTACATTCAAGTGCTGTGTGATGAGTCCTAAAGCTAATGGTGCTTGTAAAGATCCTCCTCAGTGTCAGAGCTCCTGTTCCTGCTTGGCTGCAGCAGCCTCAGATGGTATAATAAAAAAAGGAAATGTATGTACAAATAAGTGAAATCAAGGTGGGTTTTCATGAAGAAGGATTTTATTTGAGCCTACAGGAAGTATGCCTCCAGCAATAAATATAACAGAGCTCCATAGCTGTCCAAATAACGGGTGGAAGGTTTGATGTCTTCCAGCCAAGCTCCTGTCACACAGAAATAAGGAACATCTCTGAGAGGGTTCCTGTGTACCCAGGTGAGTGTGTGACATCCCTGCTCACCTGCATCATTTCAGTGACAGCTTTGCAGGCCTCTGCCTTGGTCGAGGCCACGATGACTCCTTTGCCAGCTGCCAGGCCACTGGCCTTCACCACCAGAGCAGGGAAGTTTGCACTGCAGAGGCACAGGACAGACATTCAACACTAAACAACCTTTGCAAAGACAATTTGAGCATTTCAAGAGTTGAGAGATCAAAAGGTCAGAACACTTCTGTGTTTTCATAGCAACCCTATTGAGTAACACACAGATCAAACCAGGCTCCTCCTGCTCTGCCTGGGAAGGGTTTGTGTTTCTTTGCCCTACCACTGAATTCCATGAGTGTTCATTCCTGCTTTCCATGCAATAATTCACTCCTGTATCATCTGGGGTCACCTGGGTTGTACCCTGAGGAGCAGACCATCAGTTGCTGAGTAAGTCTCCAAATATACTCCTGGAGAAGAGGCCAAGAACCAGAACAGATGGTTCTCAGGCTGCTCGCTGGGTCTCCACAGCAGGAGTTTGAAAAGAAATAAAACCTGTCCTACATTCTCCTGTAAACTGAGCACTGAACTGTAATTTCACTTTGGAGCAGTAGGTAAGAACCATTTCTATCACCTGCTGCACTTTGACAGTGGTAGGTGATCCTTTAACACCTTTCCAGATGTTCCATCGCAAAGGTATCGATACACCAGCAATCATTTGACTGGGTTTGGATATCCAGCACATAAAAATATGCCTCAAATGCCCAGCCCTGTACCTGTTAATAAAGCTGCAGGCTGCCCTGGGGTCAGTGAAGGCTTTCCACCTCGCAGTTGGGATGCCATGACGGTCAAAGAAGGCCTTGGAAAAGCTCTTGCTGGACTCCAGCTGAGCTGCCTTTGCTGTGGGGCCAAAACACCTGATCCCAGCTGCTGTCAGGTCATCCACAACCCCTGCAAACACAACACAAACATGGTATGAACCTCCAGGTGATCTGTGGCAGTCGGGCAGGCCAAGACACAGGAGCACTGACTCCTTGGAACGAGGATGTCAGGAATAACAAGTCACATACATCTCTGCAGTGCCTGTTGCCCAGCTGGGCCCTGGCTGCATTCCTCCCCGGAATCAGGAGCCTGCGACTCCTGAGGCTCCGAGGATTTGGGGAGAGGTGACAATCCCCCTTTGGTTTATTGGATCTTTTAACTCAAAAGCCAACATTAGGCTTTTGTGAAGGTGCCAATGGTTGCACAGGTAAAAGGTTCAAACAGAAAAATTACCAGCATGTTTATATTTATCTTTTTTTCACCAAGACTCAAACGATAATTATTTCAAAACATTTGGAAAACCAAAACTGCTTTTATTACTAACACAATATCCTTCAGAAATTCATTTTCACCTCAGCACAACCCCCAGTTTCAGGGAAGGTGTCCCAGAGGATCTGTTCCATTCCCACTGGAGACACTCGGACAGTGCTGAGTGATGACAGATGAGGACTAAAATTTCCCTTTCTTCCTAAAAGCTGAAGGCTGTGATTTTTAGCTTGTTTCTCTTACCAGCAGCAAGAGGGACCTCTGGACCAACCACCACCAGCCTGATGTCTTGATCTCTGCAGAACTGGGCGAGGGCAGCGTGATCACTGACCGGGACAGCTGGTGGAGACACAAAGGGGGGTGAGATCCCATCAGGAGTGTTGGTCAGCACTGACTTTAACCAGAATATAATCTTTTTTTCAGCCAGTCTCCTCCCTCGTAGAGTCACCATGAAGCTTTACAGATGTAAGACCAGGTTGGACGGGGCTTGGAGCAACCTGGGCTAGTGGAAGGTGTCCCTGCCCATGGCAGGGGTGGCACTGGATGGGCATTAAGGTCCCTTCCATCCCAAACCACTCCATGATTCTATGATCTCAGGATATTCGTGCCAGCAGGGTGTGGGGAATGAAGCAAGTGGCTGGTGGTGGAATTCCAACTCATCTATTTTCTTTTTTTTCCTTCTTTTTGCAGTGCTGCACTAAACCCACCTCACCGAGACCAAGGGGAATCAGAACATTTTTTTTGTACATTAAGCTGAAGTTAATTAGAAGGACCAGTGCTGCCATTGTGGCCAAGGGTACGTGGGCTCAGGGGGCTACAACCATCACCCTTCCACAAACAAACATTCCCTATGACGACACCTGGACTGCCCCAGACTGTGCAAACAGGAGGAGAGGCTGCCCCAAAGACAACAACGCCAAGGCTCCTGATAAAAACGTTACGCAAAGGCCCCGCAGTCCCACTGAGTTATCACAGATAAATAAAGCCAAGGTCTGAGAGGATGGACCCCCAGAGCCAAAGGGTGAGCCTGGTGTGGATTGGCTGCTTGGGCTGGGAGGAGACAACACAACAGGGCACTGCGTTGGCAAAGGGGGCACAGAATCCCACAGTCATCCAGGCTGGCAGAGCGCTCCAGGATCACCCAGTCCCACCCCAGCACCACCACATCCACCCCTAAAATCCATGTTCCCAAGGGCCTCTGGAACACTCCCACACACAGGGACTCCACCACCTCCCTGGCACGCTTATTCCAAGGCCTGACCACTCCTGCAGGGAAAGCTTGTCTCTAATCTCCAATCTGAACCTGTTCTGGGGCGATTTAAGGCCGTTTCCTCTCCTCCTTTCCCTTGGGACATGGCAGCAGACAGGCAAACACAGCAGGAGCTGATGGGCTCCCCTGGCCAGTTTTTGGGGGGTGATGAGAGAGGAAGGAGAGGAGTGGACAGTCAGTGCCCACTGTGCTCCTGCCATCCTGGATGGATGAATCCACAGAAACATGGAATCCCAGACTGGGTTGGGTTGGAAGGGACCTCAAAGCCCATCCAGTGCCACCCCTGCCATGGGCAGGGACACCTTCCACCAGCCCAGGTTGCTCCAAGCCCCGTCCAGCCTGGCCTTGGACACTCCCAGGGATCCAGGGGCAGCCACAGCTTCTCTGGCCAACCTGGGTCAGGGCCTCCCCACCCTCCCAGCCAGGAATTCCTTCCCAATATCCCATCTCACCCTGCCCTCTGGCACTGGGAAGCCATTCCCATTGTCCTGTCCCTCCATCCCTCGTCCAAGGTCCCTCTCCAAGCAGGGAAAGGAAGAGCCTGGAATTCACCCCCAACTATCTTGCTGCAGGTCTGATCTACTCCTGACACGAACAGTGAATGTGGCCCAACATTTCCACGATGTGGGAATGTCCTTCCAACACCCAGGAAGGGACAAATCATGGTGTTTTTCCTCAGGGTGTTGAGTGAAAGGGGGCATTTTTGTAGCTTAAAACAACAGCTGAACCTCTGCAACCAGACAGAAGGACCCTGGACCAAGGTTTTCAAAGCTCCAGCTTAGAGATAAGACCACAAGTGCCACTGGGAGGTAAAATGGGACAGAAGGAGGTGTCAGGGTGGTGAAGTCCATTCACAGACACACATATTTCTATCTCTGCATTCACCAAGGCATTCCAGATGCTTCTGGCACCAAAACTGCCCTGATAATTCAATCTAAATCAAATATAAACCTACACTTAGTCAACCTAAATGCCTTTATTGTCAGAAATGATTTCAGGCTCAGATTAACCGTGACAACTTTTATTTTTGACTTGGATACTGGCTAGGTTTTAAAGATTTAAGCTTATTTATAAGTTTAAGCTCACTTTTTTATGTTTCATTAATCACCCAAGACCCAGAGCTGCAATGCTAATTAAAGGCAATTTCAGGAACCACAAAGGGAGGAATAACTTTCAGAGCAAAGTGCTGATTATCCCAAAAAAGGCCCGGCCCCCAGGGCAGGAGATTCCCAGCCACTGCTGCCCACACCAGCTAAGAGGGCTCATGTGCTTCTGGGAAACTGTTATCCATTTTCCCCCCTGAGCTAAAATCCAGTGACAGCACTGGAATTCCTGAGCAGGTGAGACAAATGGTTCCTTAAAATCCTCAAATTCCAGATTCTTCCTGGCTGGCTGAATTTCTCTCCCAAAGTACAGGTGGTCCCATAGTCCAGGATTAAAGGATTTTATTACACATGGGGGATTTCATGGGCCTGGCTCGAGCTCCACCATCTTCCACTGCTGGTGCAATGTTTTTTATGGAATAACAAGGTGAGAGAAGAGCCCAGAGCTTTTAAAATGACACAGCTTGCAAAAACATGCTGGAATTGCCATTCCCCAGGCCAGGCAGACTGGCACTGGCTCCATTTAGCACCAGGGGAAGGGTTTTTGTTTGACTTTCTGGTCCTGTCAGGCTCTTCCTTGGGCCCTCCCCTCAAAGGCCAAACAGAGCAAAGAACTACTTGTGATACTGGAATTAGACAGAGAAATTAAGGACAAAGTTCTTTACGAAGCCTATAATGAAGCATTCCAGTGGAATTCCATACCACAATCACCTGCTGGACAAGAACCTGACAGGACTCATTTTCCACAGGAGATAACTGCCCAAAAAGCTGCTCCCATAAAACCAGGAATGCAGAAGTGGATGTGTGTGATCCATGCTCATGCATCCTGCCTTAACCTGAATTCCAAACCTCACCACATGTTCTGAAGTGGAAACTGAAGTCTCAGGTTGTTTAAAGCCTCTGATTCGGGATTTGTTAGATAAAGGACACAGGAATCTGAGTAATTCCTCCAAGGTTTTTTTTGGAATGCAGCCCCTAATTTCGGATGCTCAATTTGAAACATCTTAGGCTTGATTTCTCCAACCTAATAACTATGAAAGATTTCAATTACAGCCACTCAGAGCTTAATGTGTTCAGCCAAGGGCTCAAAACAGGCAGTCAGTACACAGACAGAAATACCTGAAAATAACCTGAATTTCTTAAGGTCCCTAAGACACAGGAATTAATCTGTTTTCATGGTGACAGAGCATTCTTGTCACAGGCTGTGGGGATCATGGGGCTTCAACACACTGCTGACAACACAGGAGTGAATTTAGTGGGAACCAAGCAACTATCCTGGGCTGGATTCCCAGAGGAGCAGCTTTGGCTGAATCCTCCAACCCCAAACCTAAAGAATTCGATATCACAGCTGAGATCTTATAAAATGAATTACACAAGTTACACAAGGCTTGGCTCAGACATTTTTTGTCTTTGTAACTGCATCTAAAATCTACTTCACAGGCCCAAACCCTTCAAAAATAGTAACAGTAGTAATAATAATAATAATAATAACAACATTTTCACATTCCCAGCAGTGACTTCAGCTCGGGGACTACAGGAACTTACTGGTTGAGTTATGGAATTTAAAAGTGGTATATTTTCCTTGGTTTTACCTGCATTGGAAATTTTTCCATTGTCAGCTGTTCCTGCATTTCCTGGAGCCACAAACACATGTTTGACATGTGGGGACTGGGCCAACTTCCAGGCCAGGGCGTGTTCTCTGCCCCCACCGCCGAGGACCAGCACCCGCTCAGCCATGGATCTGCAGGAGAGCAGGACACAGGGAAAAGAGCCAGAGTTAGCTGGGCAGGGGAGCAAAGGGAGAGCTTCCCAGCCCAGGAAGTGCTGCAGAACTTCAGCAGATGAGACACACACGGAATATCAGAGACTGAACCACCCAGAGCACAGCAGGAACCCCTAAGGAAACTCATCCTGGGGTTTAGTGACAGTGGAAACTGCTCGTGGTTATAAAGAAGGCTGGGATAAAGGAAAAACCTTGATGAATGACCAGGCTGGGATTTGCAGCCTAATCCCAGACTGGTTTGGGTTGGGAGGGACCTCAAAGCTCATCCCATTCCACCCCCTGCCATGGGCAGGGACACCTTCCACCAGCCCAGGGTGCTCCAAGCCCCGTCCAACCTGGCCTGGGACACTTCCAGGGATCCAGGGGCAGCCACAGCTTCTCTGGGCAACCTGGGCCAGGGCCTCCCCACCCTCCTAGCCAGGAATTCCTTCCCAATATCCCATCTAACCCTGCCCTCTGGCACTGGGAAGCCATTCCCTGTGTCCTGTCCCTCCATGCCTTGTCCCCAGTCCCTCTCCAGCTCTCCTGGAGCCCCTTTAGACCCTGCAAGGGGCTCTCAGCTCTCCCTGGAGCCTTCTCTTCTCCAGGTGAGCCCCCCCAGCTCTCCCAGCCTGGCTCCAGAGCAGAGGCTGTAGGAGCCACTCCCAGGAGGAAGAACAGAGCCCAGAGCAGAGGTTTGGACAGCAGGAACACGCCGTGCCCCCGCTGTAATCCCAGCATGTCACACACCCCCAGACCCTCCCCTCACACAGGGCACCGACCTGCCCTCCTGGCCAGGGCTCCAAGGTGAGCTCAGACACAGGAGAGCAGGACACACAAAATGCACCTCAGAAAAGGCAAAAAACCCCCAACAAACCCCAACACATTTCTAAGGGAAAAGCAGAAATGATCAAAAGCAGATTTTCAGATAAGACAGGGACATCACGTCAGCTGCTACAGCTTGACTTGGATAAAGCTGCTCTGATAAGGCAAAATATCTGGATTAGGGAAAATACCCAGGCAGAATAAAGCCAAAATAAACATGAAGAGAAGGATAAGGTACAGAACATTAACACTGAGTCCTTCACTATCATATAATATCACTATAATATCATATCATATCATGTATCACATATCACTATCATACCAGAGATAAAATTCAACAGTAGTTTCATGCTGGGGGAGACCAACAGGTTTCTAATCAAGTGTTGGACAAAATATACACGTTGCAGCATTGAGAAATGTTCTAGCTACAGAACTCCAGGATGACTTGCAATTAAAAAAAACCACCCTGGGCTAAAAATGATCAGTTATGGTGTAGATATTTGGGATATTATGCTTAACCTCTTTTATATTACAAATCAAGAAAAAATTGAAGATAAAAGAACAAGGGATACAGCAAAGGGATGAATTAAAGACAGTAATGGGAATATTAAAGAACATTTATAAGCTGTCTCCTCCACTGAAGTTAAACTAAACATGTAGTCAGTGGAGTCCACAGACAGCTGCCATTAAATAGTAACATTTATGGCAAATTTTTATCAATAATAAGTTGAATTATACACAACATAATTATGTGGGAAAAAAAAATTAGAACTTTTAACCCTTAAACTTTTAAATTAAACGAAAAAAAATTGAAATTTAAAACTTTCCAAGTGAGTGACTGGAAGGCAGGGCCAGCCCAGACTTACTGTGTGCTCCGTGCAGGCTGAGCAGAGCAGGACCCGGGAGCTCGAAGGGAAGAGGGAGCAGCAGCCCCTGGTTAAAATGTGCTGCCCTGGCCCAACACTCCCGCCCCACTGCTCCCACTCCAGCAGCCAATGGCCAGGGAACTGCAGCCATTCCAGCTGGGAACAGGGGACGGGAACCTGCCTACAAGTGGTGGGGGAGTGAGAAGCAAAAGCTTTGCAGAGCAGGAGCTGCACATCCTGCTGCCTCGAAACAAAATAAATTCTGTCCCATCCCAGCTATTTTTCTGCAGTTAAAACCATTCACCAACCAGTTTGTGAACAGCCTCTTTTTATCTAAAAATGAGGCTCTGCATTGTTGCTGTAAATAAAAATGACCTGTGTACATGAACAGTATGAGAGAATAAGGTGTATGATGCAAATTATCACGGAATGGTTTGGGTGGGGAGGGACCTTAAAGTCCCTCCAGTGCCACCCCTGCCATGGGCAGGGACACCTTCCACCAGCCCAGGTTGCTCCAAGCCCCCTCCAACCTGGAATTGGACACTTCCAGGCATGGAGCAGCCACAGCTTCTGTGGGCAACCTGCCCTGAAGTGACATATTCTAATACCACTGTCAGCTGGAAACACACTAATAACATACAAAGTTTGATATGGGAGCAAGGAAATAGAACAAGCCAGGCCTCCTATGCCCAAATAATATTTAATCACTTCAGAATAAAAAATGTGAGTGAAAAGTAAGTTTCAGATGTTTGTTTTGAGGCTCCATGTTATTGGTGCATCCCACTATGGTATCCAAGCAACTTTTATTTAGGAGTGTGGCTTGAGAAGAACTTCTGCTGGCAATCCCAGTTTGGGAGGCTCGGATTTAGCAGTGGCAGCTTCTTTTCCACACTGACACAGAAGGATGCCGTGGAGGCCCCTCTGCTGCTCAGCAGGGTCTGGCTTTAAAAGTGAAAATTCCAAGAGGCAACATTTCTTTTTATTTCTGTCCCTAATCCAGGAGTCAAAAATTCGTTATCAAGAGACCTAAAGCCCAGGTAGAAAGACAAGGTAGATATTTACTACTGTGAGGACTATCACACCCCCAGGATTTTTGGGAGCAATTCCTTAAAGGTTCCAAACCATGGAGTGCAATTACCTTTGGCAGCCATCGTCTGCTTTGGTAAAGGAGGGAGGAACGTTTGTTTAAAAGGTGTCCCAAAATAAAGAGCAGGGACATTTCAGGAAAGGGGCTGTTAGTAGGTCCGTCTATGAAGGGAGAACAGGGAAGAAGAAACTAATCACTCCAAGGATCCAAGAGGGGAGGAGCCAAGGATAGAGTGAAGACAAGGTGATTCCCAGAGCTTATCCCAGAGGTTGCCAGGAGAAAGTCTGCAGGGAGGAGCAGCAGCCCAGAGACCTTTATCCTCCAGGGCAGGCGGAGTCACCGACAATCCAGGTAACTCTTCCACTCCAGCAGGGCCTGTGGGGCAGAGAAAACCCAGTGAGGAAGGAAATCCCAACAGTCCTGAGGGCTTTTTACCAGCCTGACTCCTCCAGGAGCCACAGAGAGGTCTCAAACACAGGGAGCACTGGGATGAGGCCACCCAGGAGCTGCCCTTTCCCTGTGAACAGTCAGGACAGGAGCCACTGACATTCCCAAACTGGCCTGTGCCCAAGGCTGTTACACCCAGCTCCCTGGCTGCATTTATGGAGAAAACTCTGGAAGGAAACACCAACTCCTGAAGCACTTATTCCCAAGGGGCAGCTTCACAAGTGTGGTGCAAGTTACCTAATTAGTTTATCTCGACTGGGTGGGGTATTTTAATAAGGCAGTGCCTTATCACCTCACCCTAATTACAGCAGTGAAAGGTGCAATTAGATCTCTGCACTCCAGCACAAACACAAAGGGTCCCACTGGTGGCACCTCACTGCTTCAGACAGTGATTTATTTTTTTTAATTAAGCTCTAGTGCTGTTGGTTTTCTCTGTGCTCCTTGATATCCTCACTTCCCAACACTGGGAATCAGGAAACCTGATGCAGCATTCAAGCTTCTTCAGACCAAGGACACGGTTCTTGCCCAGTGTCTTAATTCAAGGCCAGGCTGGACAGGGCTCTGGGTAACTGGTCTAGTGGAAAGTGTCCCTGCCCATGGAATGGGATGAGCTTTGAGGTCCCTTCCAACCCAAACCAGTCTGGGATTCTATGAATTCCACCCTTCTTAGAGCACAGGCTGAAAAAGGGCCCAGCAGTGACAGCAGTGACCTGAACACAGGAACCCAAGCCCAGTGTCACCGTGAAGGTTCAAACCCATGACCCCCAGCCCTGGAGAGGAGCTCTTATCACCTGGCTTGGGACTAAAGGATGAGGTTCACTCCTCCCCTTGGAGTCAGGCAGGGAAAGAAAATAAATGAATTCTCACAGGGGACAGGAAAAGCCCCAAACTGGGAAGGCTGAGCAATTCCCACCCCATCCTGTGCTGTGTTTCTACACCCAAGAAGCCAGAGCTGTTTATGTGGGTTTTTTTCATAGACCTCTCATGGGCTAAAAGAAATCAAAAGAAGGGACTGGAGAAGAACCAGAACTTCTTCCTCCCAACTTCCACTCCCTCCCAGGATCCTGCCATGCTTTCCTTGGGTCCCAAGCTCGCCCACAGCCGGGTCGTGTGGTCCCAAACCCCACGGGCTGCTCCCAGATCTCCTGCTCTCTGAATTAATCCAAGGGCTGAGTCACTCCTTCGGAGCCCCCTGCACATTCCCAGCACCCCCAGAGCTGGGCACACACGGGGGAAGCTCCTCAGGGAATCTGTGCCAGGGGCTGGAGCCCGTTCAGGCTCGGGACTGCACAAGGTTCAGCCACTGTGGTTTCACAAGTGGCTCGTGCTGCCCTTGGCTGGAGAAGCTTCCCATTGGTGCCACCAACTTCTCCACCTCCAGGCTCTCCCTCCCTCTCCCTCCTGCATGTGCCAGGGGTCACTTGGATCAGCAAGGTAATGCTGGAAAGCTGACACCACAACAGCAGCCAACCCAGCAAAGTAAATATATACGTATGGATATATAAAGGGAATCCTTCTGTTCCACCCTAGTGAGCTGAACTGACTCCCTGAGGGATGGAGGATCCCAGGCAGGACAAGGGAAGCAGGAGCAGAGGGCAGCCAGGGAGGGGGAGAAGAGCAAAGCCAGCCGTGCCCTGCTCCCTGGGATTGAGTGAATTCATGGAGCACAACACATCCTGTGGCCAGGACTGCTGCAGATTTACCTTCTCATTGCCAACTCCCACCCCAGCCTGTTCCCGATCACAGGGAGAAATCCGGGAATCAGGGACCGGGGAGGGTCAGAGCTCCACGTCTCTCCATGGTTTTCTCCCCCATGGCTCAGTTTCCAGAGGGAACTCCCTGTGCCAAGTGTGCGGGGACAACAACAGCCACGGCAACTACGCCTGCAACACGGCCACAATCCCACGGGGAACTGCGAGGTTAGGCCAAGGCAGGACTAGGCTCATCCTGAAGGAAAACACGGCCCTTGAGAACTCCAGTGCCGTGAGGAGTTGCTGAAGTAGCTCAGAGGCCTCCAGAACCTGGTGGCAATTCTGATTCTGAATTAGAGCTTTGGGTTTAAATCAGCTCCTTTTGCTCATGTGTTCTATTTAGGACAAACTCCTGGCCCTCGGCTGGCCACACAGAACCATGGGATCGGTTTGGGTTGGAAAGGACCTTAAAGATCATCTCACTCCAGGTGTGATCCTCCAAACAGCTGGATGGGGCATTTTCCGAGGCAAAACATTCCCTCAAGTTTTGCTGCTAAAAATAAATAGGATCATAAAGTTTTACAACCACCCCCAAAGTACTAAATTTGACACTTCAAAGGATGTAGGATGCTGGAAGTGCTCAGTGTTTTCCACCACAGCGAGGGGGAGAAATGCCCTTGAAATGCCCTTTCTGAGTTACTGTTTCAGTTACACACACAGAACAGTGAAGTAACTATTAATTCTGCTCATTAATCCCAATTATCTACTGCATAAATTAAAAATTTAACAAAAGAGAGGGCCAATGTTCAAGTTGGTAAAGCCCCCAACTTTGCAAACAGCAGAAGAGCCCAACTGAGTCAAAGTCCAAAAGGAGGGATTCGAAGTTTAGTATTTACTTGAAGCAAATATTTCACCACTTTTTCAAAGCCAAACAGAGCCACATCCATTTTAAATACTTAAAAGTGCAGTAGAACTAAAAATGCTGCATGTTGAGCTCCCAGTAGTAATCCTGAGGAGACACAGAGTTTGTATACATATATATATATATACATTTGTATGAATAAGGTCTTAGGGACCACATCTCCACATGCCCCTCCACTATCATGGGTGGAGACACACATAGTTTGTGTATATAGATTTATGTATACAAATTTATGTACATAAATATATATGTGTGTGCATGTGTATTAAATATGTGTGTATATATACACATATAATGGCACATAAACATACACACATATATAACTACATACATATTCATATATATTCATACATACACGTTCATATGTATGAAGTGTGTGTATATACACACACACACACATATATATATATATGAATAAGCTGTTATGGATCACATCCCAACATGCCCCTCCCCTGCCATCAGTGCAGACACATGCTGTGTATATATAACATACACATATATACATATAATGGATATATATTTACATACAACATCATGTATATGCATACAATGGCTTATTCATGTATATATGTATACATATATGGATCAATAAGGCGTGTCCACACAGCCCTCCACTGCCATTAATGCAGACCCACGTATGTATACACACATACAACAGCTATATATATGTGTGTACACACACATATAACTGCATATATTTGCATATAATGACTTATTCATAGATAGACAGATAGACAGATCGATCGATCGATCGATCGATCCATGGGTGCAGGGATGCCGTGAGGGGATGCCGTGAGGGGATGCCATGAGGGGATACCGTGAGGGGATGCCGTGAGGGGATGCCGTGAGGGGATGCCGTGAGGGGATAGGGGATGCCGTGAGGGCCAAGCCGTGAGGGGATGCCGTGAGGGCCAAGCCGTGAGCGGGATGCCATGAGGGCCAAGACGTGAGGGGGGTGCCGTGAGGGGATGCCATGAGGGCCATGCCGTGATGGCCACGTCGTGAGGGGACACCGTGAGGGCCAAGCCGTGAGGGGATGCCGTGAGGGGATGCCACGAGGGCCATGCCGTGAGGGGATGCCGTGAGGGGATACCATGAGGGCCATGCCGTGAGGGGATGCCGTGAGGGGATGCCGTGAGGGGATACCATGAGGGCCATGCCGTGAGGGGATGCCGTGAGGGGATGCCATGAGGGCCATGCCGTGATGGCCACGCCGTGAGGGGATGCCGTGAGGGCCAAGCCGTGAGGGGATGCCGTGAGGGGATGCCATGAGGGGATGCCGTGAGGGCCATGCCGTGAGGGGATGCCATGAGGGCCATGCCGTGAGGGGATGCCGTGAGGGGATGCCATGAGGGCCATGCCGTGATGGCCACGCCGTGAGGGGATGCCGTGAGGGCCAAGCCGTGAGGGGATGCCGTGAGGGGATGCCGTGAGGGGATGCCATGAGGGCCATGCCGTGATGGCCACGCCGTGAGGGGATGCCGTGAGGGCCAAGCCGTGAGGGGATGCCGTGAGGGGATGCCATGAGGGGATGCCGTGAGGGCCATGCCGTGATGGCCACGCCGTGCGGGCCGTCCCGCCCTCCCTGTCCCGGCGCGGGCTCCCCCGGCCCCGCTCGCCCCCAGCGCGGCCCGGGGAGGGCGAAGGGCAGCGGCACCCACAGCCCCCGAGGGAGCCGCGGCCCCGGCGCGGCGGCGGCATCACTTACTGCGCTCCAAGGGCACTCAGGAACGGGGAGCCATGGCCCGCCCGCCGGGAACTACAGCACCCGGCGAGCGCCGCGGCGCCGGGGAGGAGCGAGGGAGGGCGGGCCGGGCCGGCCCCGGGACACCCGGCTGCCCGTGCCGCAAAAACCGCTCACCGAGGCCGGGGGACGCGGCCGGTGGCACTCGTGGGCCTGCAGGGTGCTGGGTTTATTTTCCCCATCAGCAGAGTCGCCTCAGAGGGTGATGCTCTGGGAGGGCTGTGCAAAGATGGGTTTTGTCTCGGATTTTGTCTCTGTATCCCTTTAAATACCGCATAGGAGCGACTCCTTAGTCTGTCCGACACTGAACTTTCTGCTTAATGAACCCAAAAAGTATTGGGCAACGTTTAGTCCAATTTAGCGTTACGATTGTGCAACAATACCGTTAATAAAAGCAGATTTGATCCATAGTTCTCCCTTGAAGAGCTATAATGTGAAAACCTCCTTGTTCTTTATATATTATTAAATAAGGTTTAATAAATATTTTTGCATATTTAAGCACACCTCAGACTCTTGTTTCAAAGGGAACAGTCACATGAATAAAGGCTCTAAGTAGGATTGATGACTGCTTTTAGTGAAGCCCCATAATGCTACAAATTGAACATTAACTGCAACAAATTGGTCCTGACAAGATGAAAGTAAAATATTTAATTAGTGTGAAAACCGCCTGACACTGAAAAGTGTTTAAATAAAGGGAGTTTATTGAGCAGGCAGATACAGGAGGGCAAGAACAGTTATTTTCCTGTGGGGCTGTGGATCCTCATGTGCATGAGGAGGAACTTTTTGGAGTTAGCATCTTATGTTCATTTTTAGGAGTCAGAAGGAAACATGCAGCACACACTAAGATCCTTCTCTGGCCTTTTTTTGCCATCTTCATGATTTTCCTCATGTAGATCATTTGCATGTGTAGGCCATTTGCATCAGAGGAATCTAAATATGTCTGAAATTGTCCAAGTGAAACACTTCCAGTCTTTAGTTCATTAATACTAAAAATTACTTACAATATTCTGCTAGTAAATCTAAAATATATCAGTGTTGGCATGGCATGAACAGGCAAAAGGACTTCTTAACAAATCTGGTTTCTATTTTAAATGTAATAAACCACGTGTGACATAAAAGTAAACAAATTGATCCAAGTCTCTGATCCGTTATTTTTCCAAAGTCAATATTAAGGCAGAGCAGCAGAACACGGTGAAGAATTATGTGGCTTTTAAAGGGCCTTGAAAGTGATTAGCAAACGATATTGGAGGCTGACGTTGGAAATAGAGACCCCAGCAGCAATTAAAGGGTCTTGAAAGTGATTATTAAAAATTATTGGAGGCTGATGTTGGAAATAAAGACCCCAGCAGCAATGAAATAGTTATATCAGGATGGTTTGAGTTAGAAGGGACCTGATCACCATGGGCAGGGATGCCACTCAGGTTTTGTGGTGTTTTGCATTTATTTCAGGTCAACTAAGCCCCCTAAGTTCCTACTCCAGAAACCGTGTGTGGGAAGAGTCTTCTACCCGTAGGATTATTCACTTTTACAGGACTGAGGCTCTTTATACACAGATATAACTAAGAACTATTTCCAGGCAGCACTGAGGGGTTCCTCGGGGTGGTTGTTCTCCGGACAAACTCATTTCGCCGCGCTCCAGCACCTCCGGAGAAGCCCCGTCTTCGCAGGCGGGCAAAAGGCGCACTTTATTTCCCCCCCCCCCTCCGGTTTTCCCCCTTTGTTCCTTTAATTTTCGCGGCCCCGGCGCCAGCCCCCGGAGCACATGTGCGTGTCACCGCCGGGCCGAGGGGGAGGGAGCGGGCGGGCGGGCGCCTCTCGCATGGAGCCGGGGCTGAGGGCCCCGCGGTGATGCAGCAGCAGCGGCGGCAGCACCGCCCGCGTGCGGGCACGGCCCCCTGAGCGCCGCCGCCCGCCCGGAGCACACGCGGGGCTCGGCCCCGCTCCACGGGCACCGATGGCATCGCTGCCGCCCGCACCCGCCGCCGCCGCGCCTCAGCCCGCCATGGCACAGGCCGGGTGAGTGGCGGCCGCCGCGAGGGGACGGGCCGGGCCGGGCGGGGGGTGTGCGGGACCCGGCACCGGCGAGCGGCGGCCGCCGCGGCGCCTTTCGTTGCCCGCCGCGGGGCCGCGGGGGCTCGGCCGCGCCGTACGGGGCGCGAGAGGGGCCGCGAGCGGCGGCGGCGGCGGGGGGGCCGTGTGTGTGTGCGCGGGGAAGGGTCTGTGCGGGGCGGGCGCGGAGCGCTGGGGAGTGCGTTAGACTGGTTTAAGCGGGGCGCTGGGACGCGCTCGGCGCGGTTCTGTCGCGGCTCTGCCGAGGGCGGCGGGCGCGCAGCGCGGGGGGGGGGGGGGGCGGCGGGAGCGCCACAACATGGCGGCGGCGGCTGAGGGGACACGAGACCTTCTTCCCCCCCCGCCGGAACCCGCCGCCGCTCTATGGCCCCCGCGCCGCGCTAGAGCGGCCGCCCGCGGCCCCGCGCCGCATCGCCCAATGGCGAGAGCGCTTACAGCGAGCGCAGCCAATTGCGAGGCGGCTTACAGCGGGGACGTCAGCGCGCGCCCGCGGGCGCGGTGCACTGTGGGATGCTGGAGGCCTCGCGTCCGGGCAGGAAGGAAGGGGGGGTGTCATGGCGACCAATATCGAGGAGATCCTTCGGTCCTTTGTGGTCAGCAAATTCCGGGAGATCCAGGGCGAGCAGCAGCAGCAGCACGGCGGGTAACGGGGCGGCGGGGGGCGCCGGGGAAGGGCGCGGGGCGGTGGGGGGCCAGCCGCGGCCTGAGGGCCGTGTGTCGGCGGCAACATGGCGGGGCCGGGGGGGCCGCGGCCGAGCGGGCGCCGTGAGGGAGGCACGGCCCGAGGAGGAGGAGGGACTGTGAGGGGACCCGCACAGCCGGGTCCGCACGGGTCCGGTGCTACCCTCCCGGCGGGACGGCCGCCCGTGCGGTTTGTCCCACTTGCGGCTGAGCTCGCCGGGTTTATCGCGTGAAACAAGGAAAAGCTTGGGAAGAGCGAGGAAAAGCTGTAGAGAGCGAGATGTGGGTATTTGTGTGATGGAGGGAGGCCCTGCAAGGTCGTACGAGCTCGGGGGATGTGGCACATTCTAGACGTGGTTTTCGCTATCCTTGCGTACTCGCAGCGTGCCCGGGGTGGATCAGGGAGAGTTAATCCAAAAGCGGAGCTTCTCCGGGAGGCTGGAGCACTGCTTTGAGGGGCTGGGTGTAATAAATGTGTGCGAGTGACCAAAAAGCGGCTCCAAATGGCCCGTACTGAGCTGCCGTTTCTCCCGGCAGTGGGAATGTGGAAGCCCAGCCCAACGGGGACACGGCCCCGGCAGAGCCAGCCCAGCCTTCCGACGCCTCTGGAGCTGCCGGGAGCTGTGCTGGCGATCAGATGGTGCAGAAGATCGAGGAAGTGCTCTCGGGAGCCCTCGGGACGGAGCTGCAGAGCAACCCAGGTAAGGGAACCGCCGCTGGCAAAATCGTCGTGGTGGTGCCTCAAATAGAATCCGGTGATAGAGATGGAAAAGCCCCTCTTGGTGCTGCTCCTCTGGCAGGTTGGGTGTTTGTTGCGAGTTTCTGAAATGCTTTATGTGTCTGCTCTGATTTGCAGCCGTAGAAATGCATCATTTAAAAATTAAAGTGGTTGTTACGTGAAAGTTGCGTTACTCGATGTGGGAGAAAGGGGTTTTTCTTTTCGAGGCTGAAACATATGAAATGTTGTTATATTTAAGTATGATTTTCATCTATATTTACATAAACTGTTTTATTTTCTCTATACCTACTTCAGGGTCTCTCAGCAGTTCTTAGTAACAAAGCTGGTGCATATAGAAGCAGTTCCTGGTTTGAATTGGTTTTGGATTATTTCTAAAAGCCATTTAGTAGGATTCAGATCTGTGGTGAACTGTCAGACGACTTGTTTTAAAATAAACTTTTAAAGTGTGGATACACTGCAGTCTCTCAAAGTTGAAGAAATTTTCATGTGTCAGTGTCAGAACTTCAATGAATTGGTGGATTTATTGTGCCTGAAAGTCACATCTGAGAGTCCCCTCTCATGGGACTGGTCCTTGCTGTAAAATTTCTTACTCTGGAGAGTCAATGAGGTGCTGAAGGCTGTAATTATTGCATTTCCTATTTTTTGGAGTTGCCACCCAGATGGTGCAGTGTGCTGGGTGAGTACAGCTCTAGAGGGTTTTTTTATTAGGAGGCAGCACAGAAAACTGAAAATTTCAGAGATTCTGTTGGCAGAGGTTTGGAATTGCTCTTTATTTTCCTTTTATGCTCAGTGGCTTGTGCACCTTGAGCATTTTCGAGTGTTTTGATTCTTGCTGTACAAGCAGCACTTTAGGCTGAAATTGGGGGTTTTGGTAGTGTTTTTTATTTTTTGTTCTTTTGTGGAAGAATGAGGTGAGGTCACATGGTGATAAATGAGATCTGTTAACTTGGAAGTTCATAAACTCACTCTGTGGTAAATGTTCCCAATGTCCATATCTCAAAGGGGGTTGGACAAGAAAGATTATCTCAATCTAGAGAGATTATCTGAACCTAATGAATTATCTTTGCAGAAAAGGTCATTTTTAGAATCATGGAATATCCTGAGCTGGGAGGGACCCCCAAGGCTCATCCAGTCCAAGCCCTGGCCCTGCCCAGGACACCCCAACACTCCCCCCTGTCCCTCAGAGCGTTGTCCAAACCCTCCTGGAGCTCTGGCAGCCTTGGGGCCGTGCCCACTGCCCTGGGGAGCCTGGGCAGTGCCCACCACCCTCTGCGGGAAGAACCTTGTCCTGAGATCCACCCTGAGCCTGCCCTGTCCCAGCTCCAGCCCTTCCCTGGGTCCTGTCCCTGCTCCCAGAGGTCGGAGCTGCCCCTCGGGAGGAGCTGCAGCCCCCGCTGAGCTCTGCCCTGGGGCTCCTCTGCTCCAGCTGCTCCAGCCAAGTGCCCTCAGCTGCTCCTCAAGGGCCCCTCCAGACCCTTCCCTATCCTCATGTCCCTTGTTTGGACACTCTTTAAGAGCTTTAAAGCTTCCTTCCATTGTGTCCCCCCAGACTGCCCCAATGTTGAGGTGAGGCCGCCCCAGGGCAGAGCAGAGCGGGACAGTCCCCTCCTGGGCCCACCAACGATGCTGGGCCTGATGCCCCCAGGGCAGAGTTGACCCTCCTGGCTGCCAGGGCACTGCTGACTCATGGCCAACTGGCACCCACCAGGACCCCCAGGGCCCTTCCCACAGCCTGCACACACAGCCAGCACTGCCCCATCCCAGGGGCACAGTGTGTCCCTTCCCCTTGTTGAACTTCCCGTGGTTGGTGGTTCCCAGCCCTCTGATCTGTCCAGGTGTCTCTGCAAGGCCTCCCTGCCTTCCAGGGAGTCACCAGCTCCTCCCAGTTCAGTGTCATCCACAAACCCTTCCAGTCCCATGTCCAGGTTGTTAATGGAGATGTTGAAGAGCACTGGGCTGAGGATGAAGCCCTGCAGACCCCACTAGTGATGGTGCCAGCCTGGTGTCACCCCAGTCAGCGTCACCCTGTGTGCCCCACCCGTGAGCCAGTTGTTCTCCCCTTGGATGAGCTGGTTATCCAGCTGTGGGCTGCACATCTGGTCCTTCCTCACTGCATTCACAGCACTTTGTGAAAACAAAAGCTGCGCTTCTGTGTCTTTATTAATATTCCCAAAAGTACCAGGAGCCTGTTCTGTGTGATGTTCAGGCAGTTGGGGTTCAGGGAGGGGTTTTTAGGCAGAGCAGATTCCAGCACCCTGTGCCTCCCACATCCCTGCCCCGTGTGAGGCAGCACCAGTGAAACCTTTACCTTTGCACAGGTTGTACAACAGGAAGCTTAACCCAAGCTACACCTCCTATGGGCTTTCTCTGCCTTTTCCATGAATTTGGAAGGGCTGGTTTCCCAGGGACTGGAGTTACAGATGTTTACAATAAGGGATTTTAAAAGGATTGGTCTCAGCCTCTCTTTTTCCTTTCAGCTTGTTGTTTGCTGAGCTTTATTCTGCATTTTATTCCATAAAAATGTACCTGTTTCTAGAATGACAAGTCACTTTCACTTACAGTGTTGCAATTACCAACAGTTCTTGAAGGATTTTGCAGTGTTCACTGGGAATAATGAGCTTTGGGATCCCAGGTTCTAATGGGAGGGTCCGTGTGTCTGCCCTGGCCTGTATAAATACGATCACTGAAGGGAACATGCAAACAGGCTCCAATGTACAGCTCATCTTTCACAGAAATCCCAGCAAGTTGCCTTTAAAGAAGTGCCTTTCTCCTGAAAACAAGGCCCTGGGTCCCCAGAGGGGGCAAGAACCCAACACAGCTTAAACCCGGGGGGAAATGAGATACAGAACTGAAAGGTGCTGGACACCTCAGTCTGCCTCTGTCCCTTCCCCATCAGGGGTTGCTGCAGCCATGGTCAGGTCTCCTCAGGCACTGGAATTTGTTCCTGCCCGTTGGAAGCAAATGCTCCAGCAGGGATTGCAGGTTTGCAGTAGCTCTGGCAGCTGCAGTCCAGTGCCAGCAGCTGTTCCAGCCTGCTGTGCCTTAGAGCTTTGGGATTGGGGAAGCAGATGCCGTTTCCTGGAATCTGTTAGGCCTGAGCGAGGAGCCTGGTCAGTGAACACACTCAGAATTCCCAACCCAGCAGCAGCCCTGGGCTCAGCCCTGGGATAAAGCTCAGCAGGGGAGGGTGGGCCAGGCACGTTCTGTGCACTGAGCCACCACAGAGGTCATTTGTCTGGAAAATGGGAATTCGTGCTTACCTTCCATGTGCAGCTTGGGGAGTTTAAAAGCACATCTGCAGCCTCCTGGAGGAAGGCACTGCCCTGCAGAGTGTAGGTGGAGATACATCCAAACCGTCTGCCCCCTCAGGTGAGACCCCCCTGCAGAGCTGCTCCAGCCCTGGGGAACAGCCCAGCAAGGACATGGAGCTGCTGGAGAGAGGCCAGAGCAGGAACCAAGAGGATCCCAGGGCTGGAGCAGCTCTGCTGGGAGGAAAGGCTGGGAGAGCTGGGATTGTTCAGCCTGGAGAGGAGAAGCTTTGGGGTGACCTGATTGTGGCCTTGCAGGACCTGAAGGGAACAGACAAGAAAGATGGAGAGAGACTATTTCCAAGGGCTGGAGGGACAGGACAAGGGGGAATCATGGAGTGGTTTGGGTTGGAAGGGACCTTAAAGATCATCCAGTTCCAACCCCCGACCACGGGCAGGGACACCTTCCACTATCCCAGGTTGTTCCAAGGCCCATCAAGCCTTGACTTTAACAATTCCAGAGATGGGGCGACTTCCCTGGGCAACCTGTGCCAGTGTCCCACCACCCTCACAGGGAAAAATTTCTTCTTAATGTCTAATCTAAACCTACTCTCTTTCAATTTATATCCATTCCCCTTGTCCTGTCCCTCCAGCCCTTGGAAATAGTCTCTCTCCATCTTTCCTGGAGCCCCTTCAGGTCCTGCAAGGCCACAACCAGGTCACCCCAAAGCTTCTCCTCTCCAGGCTGAACAATCCCAGCTCTCCCAACCTTTCCTCCCAGCAGAGCTGCTCCAGCCCTGGGATCCTCTTGGTTCCTGCTCTGGCCTCTCTCCAGCAGCTCCATGTCCCTGCTGGGCTGTTCCCCAGGGCTGGAGCAGCTCTACAGGGGGGTCTCCCCTGAGGGGGCAGAGGGGCACAATCCCCCCCTGCCCTCTGCCCACGCTGGGGGATCAGCCCAGGGCACGGGGGGGCTGGGCTGGGCCATGTCCAGCCTCTCCCCCAGCAGCACCCCCAGGGCCTTCTCCCAGGGCTGCTCCATCTGCTCATCCCCAGCCTGGATTGATCCCAGGGATGCCCCAATCCAGGTGCAGCACCAGCACTTGGCCTTGTTAAACCTCAGGAGATTCCCAAGGGCCACTGCTCCAGCCTGTCCCGGTCCCTCTGGATGGTCCCATCCTTCAGGTGTGTCCCTGCACCCTCAGCTTGGGGTCACCTGAAAGCTGCTGAGGGTGCCCCTGAGCCCTGTGTGTCACTGGGGAAGGGATCAGCTCACACTGGTCCCAGTATGGAGCCCTGGGGACACCACTGATGGCCAGCAGGACTCTGAGCCTTTGACCATGACCCTCTGGATGGGGTCATCCACGTAATTCCTAATCCACTGAACAGTCCACCTGTCAAATCCATCACTCCAGTTTGGAGAGAGTTTTGGGGGACTGTGTCAGAGGCTTTACAAAAGCCCAGGTAAATGACAGCTGTGGCTCTTCCCTTATCACTGATGTAGTTTCTCCATCAGAGAAGGCCACTGGGTTGGTCAGACAGGATTTTCCCTGGGTGAAGCCATGGTGGCTGTCCCAAATCACCTCCCTGTTCTCCATGTACTTCAGCAGAGCTTCTGGGAAGATCTGTTCTGTGATCTTCCCAGTCACAGAGGGGAGACTGACAGGGTGGTACTTCCCAGGGTTGTCCTTCCTTCCATTTTTAAAGGGAATGACTTCCCACTGAGAGGGGACCAGGGTTAGATGGGATATTGGGAAGGAATTGCTGACTGGGAGGGTGCGGAGGCCCTGGCCCAGGTTGCCCAGAGAAGCTGTGGCTGCCCCTGGATCCCTGGAAGTGTCCAAGGCCAGGTTGGACGGGGCTTGGAGCAACCTGGGCTGGTGGAAGGTCTCCCTGCCCGTGGCAGGAGTGGCACTGGGTGGGCCTTAAGGTCCCTCCCAACCCTGACCATTCTGTGATACTTCTTGGAAAGAACCCTGTTCCCACTGGACCTGTGTTGTTGAACAAGAAGATTTGGGTAGTTTTTTGAAAGAGGAATTAATTGTGTTTAGTTGAAGTGACCCCTGAGGGGAAGAGAGAAGCCCTGGAAAAGGAGCGTGTGCTGTTGGTGTGTGGTGGCTCAGCGGGTCAGGCAGGGTTTGCAAGTGTAATTGTTTTGTACTTCTGCCCATGTTCTTCATCGATAGTCTAAAGGAATTTTTAAAATGCAGTCTTAAAAATGCTTACAAGGAAAATATCATTTTTTCTAGATGTAGACAAAAATACTGTGAAAAATAGTACTCAGTCTACAAAAAGAAGCTCCACTGGAGAAGATGAAATTCCTAGGAAAAAAGCAAAGAAGAACAAGAAGCACAAAAGCAAGAAGAAGAAGAAAAAGAAGAAGAAGAGGAAGAAAGAGAAAAAGCATAAAAAGCAGCCAAAGGAAGCCAAGCTGGGTGCACATCCCGGAGAAGCCGCGGTCGTGCCGCCGGCTCCTCACCTGCTCCTGGAGAAATCCGGCTCCCAAGTGAATGTCCAGCAGGGAGGGGTGGGAGAGCCCAGCCTGGCTGGGCACCTGCAGCCACAGCTGTGCCCAACAGCGAGTGAGGGGCTTGATAATCAAGCTTTAGGACTTGTTTCTCATTCAGTAACTGATTCCCAGCAATCTGCAGAAAACCTTGGAAGTGGGGAGGGGACTTTGTGTGCAACAAATCCTCCATTTAATTTAGAAAGCAACCAGTCTAATATCCCAGAAAATACCAGTATAGCTCACAGCATGATTTGCACTAGTGAAGAACAAATTCAGCAGTCCCACGGAAATATTTATCCTGTAGCTATTAATGCCAGTGTTGTTGATACTGGAAACGATGCTTGGTCCAGCATCCCATCTGGAATTGCCAGTAAGTCTGAGTTTCAGAAAGATTCAGTAGAAGCACTGAGAGGTTCAGAAGTTGCTCTGAAATCTCCAGGCACTGGGGAGGTAAAAGCTTTGGATGCAGCTCTCGAGCCCGAGGCCATGGAGGTGTTGCCTTACTCGGAAGCATCTCTGCAATCAGTGTCTCAGAGGGGAGCACAGGACTTAGGAACAGCTTCGGAGTCGGTGTCCTTGGCAAGTGGTGGGACAGCAATTCCTACATCTGCAAATTGGGCAGATCCCAGTGCTGTGACAGTAGCTCACGTGGCTGTGGCTGGACAAGTACAGAAAATTCCAGAAGCAACGGAAAAATGTGTGCATATGGGAAATGTGCAAAGTGTGCAGAGATCTTTGGAACTGGGGGGTGTGAGCAGAACTTTGGAGCCAGCCCAGCAGCCCTCGGTTATAGCTGGGAATTTGAGCATGACGCTCCCCATGGGGAGTTCAAGTGTCTTGAGAGCAAATGTACCTTTGCAACATCCTTTTAAATTATCTGCAGCCAGCCCTTTGGCCCCAGTGGAAATACAAAGTGCCAAAACACCCCCAGGAGCAGGAGCCACCACAAAAATGAAGGATATTGAACCAGCTATGGAAAATGTGAAAGCTTCGGAAACAACCGTGGAACCTGTGGGTGTTACAGCTCCTGAGAGTCTGCAAAGCAAAAACGTGGAAGGTCCCACAGCTCCTGCAGCAGTGCTGGGGGCAGCAGGAGCGTTCCTGCAGCGTGGAGTCTTCCCAGAAGCGAGGGGTGTGGACAGAGCCGCGGGGCCCGCGCTGCCAGCAGCACCCACAGGGGCCAGCGCGGCTGCGGAGCCAGAAGGGGGAAGAGCAGCTGCGGAACCCACAGCCCTTGGACAGACCTTGGTCCAGCAAACAGCTCCACAGCTCCACGTGGCAGAGGGGCTTAGAAGTCCACAAGCAAGAGGCTCAGAAGGTACTTCATTGCCGAGACCTGAGGGTGAGTCCAACGTGAGAGGTTTGGCACCTGCCCCGTCTTTGCAGAAGGAAGATGTGCAAGGTCTGGGAGGAGTCCTGAGACCAGTGGCTTTCACAGCAGCTTCACTGTCCTTGCAAGGGGAAGGTGTGAAAGCTTCAGAACAAGCCGTGCATTGTGGGGCTGTTGCAAGTCCAGGACTTGCCTCAGGAAGGACTCCTGAACCTGTGGTTGCATGTGAGAGCGTGGAACCAGTTAGAGAGGCATTGTCAGGAGTGATGCCCTGGCAAACCACAGCAGAGAGAGAACCTCTCAGTGCAAACCAAACACAGAGTTCCGTCACTTCGCAGACTCAGGTCATGGCACACACCAGAACCTCACAAATCGAGGTGCATGGGGAGAGAAGGGATTCTGAACTTGCTCCAGAAGATCCAAGCAAAGCCGAGGCAAGGAGCAGAGAAGCAGTCCTAGAACCTGTGCAAGCTTTAGAAACCAGTTCAAAACCTGTTCAGGAACAAATAGTAGGTCGTTCAACAGCAGTACTGGAGTCTTTGCCCAGAGTGGAAGAAAACAATGTGACAGAATTGACAGATGTGCAAACTCAGGGACCTGCTGTAGAATATCTACTTGGAACAAGGACCAGCATGCAAAGAAATGAGCCCTCAGAAATGGAGAAAGCAAAATATTTGGGGCCAGCACCAGAAGCTGGAGAAGTGAGTTGGTTGGAGAGCATGAAAGAGTCTCCAACAGTAGAGGTGAAAGGTTCTGGAACAGGTGGAGAGCTTGAGGTAGCTGTGGATGATGCTTCAGCAGCTGTTCCAGAATCTTTGCACACGGAAAAGCCAGAAGAGCTGCAGGGAGTTCTAGAAGTAAAACCTGCTGCAGAATGGAAGAGTTCAGAAGAGGCTCCAGAAATCTTGGGTGCTGCTGGACTGAAGTCTTCTGAAGCAGTTCCAAAACCAGGGGATGTGAAGGGTCTGGAAACAACACAGGAACACACAGTGACAGCAGAGGTACAATATGCAGAAGGAGTGCAGGGTCAACAGGTGGAGGATATGCTGATTGAGAAGGAAGATGCAGAGCAGACTCGACCATCTGAGCCTATTGCAGAAACAGTTTTTAGTTCTTCACATGCTGCAGAGGAAAAAGACTCCACAGTGACTCCTGTGGTAGGAACACAAGATTCAGAAGCAACTCCCCAGGCTGATGTAGAGCTGAAAGATGCAGCAGCCGTGGGGTTGGAGGCAGAGACAAAAGATTTGGAAGCAGCTCCAGTACCTGAGACTGAAGCAGAAGCAGCCCAGGCAGAAGTCATTCCAGAGACTGAGGATGTCAAAGAAGCAACTCCAGAAGAAGACTCGGAGAAAAGAGATTCAGAAACATCTGATGTGCAACCTGATGTGGCAGCACGAATGAAGGAGACTCTCATGAGACTGGAGAACGTGGTTGAGAAAAGCAGCCATAGAAGCAGTGAGAAAAAACATGATTCAAAGAAGCAGAAAAGGAGCCGCTCCAAGTCTCAGTCCAGGTCTAGGAAGCGGAAGAAGAAATCAAGGTCGCGCTCTACTTCCAGGCGCTTGACCTCTAAAAGAGCCCGTTCCAGGAGCAGAAACTACTCGGTGTCCAGAAAAAAGCATTCCAAATCCAGATCCCGGTCTGTGGAGAAGAGGGAGAGAAGAGTATCGTCGCGGAGGTCCAGGCGCAGACGTTCCAGGTCGTCTGACCGTTACAGGTCTAAATCCAGATCAGCAGAAAAGAGACTGTCCTCTGGGAGGTCCAGGCGGAGACGTTCCAGGTCCTCTGACCACTATAGATCTAAATCCAGGTCCGCGGAGAAGCGACTGTCCTCCCGGAGGTCCAGACGCAGACGTTCCAGGTCCTCTGACCGCTACAGATCCAAGTCCAGGTCCGTGGAGAAGCGATTGTCCTCCCGAAGGTCCGGGCGCAGACGTTCCAGGTCTTCTGACCGCTACAGATCCAAGTCCAGGTCAGTGGAGAAGCGACTGTCCTCTCGGAGATCCGGGCGCAGACGTTCCAGGTCCTCTGACCGCTACAGGTCCAAGTCCAGGTCCGTGGAGAAGCGACTGTCTTCCAGAAGGTCTGGGCGCAGACGTTCCAGGTCCTCCGACCGCTACAGATCCAAGTCCAGGTCAGTGGAAAAGAGACTGTCCTCTCGCAGGTCTGGGCGCAGACGCTCCCGGTCTTCTGACCGCTACAGGTCTAAATCCCGGTCAGTGGAGAAGAGATTGTCGTCCTGGAGATCCCGCCGCAGACATTCCAGGTCCTCTGACCGTTCAAAATCTAGATCCAGGTCTTCAGAAAAGGGAGGCGGCAAAGAATATTCCTGGAGGTTCAGGCATCGGTCTGGTTCCTCTGATCGATCAAAATCCAGGTCACGGTCTGTAGAGAAAAGAGGTCGGAAGGCGTCTGTGCGGAGGTCGAAACGACAACGCTCCAAGTCCTCGGACCGCTACAAGTCTAGATCCAGGTCAGTAGAAAAGAGAGATCGGAAGCAATCGTCGCGGAAATCTAAACGTCAGCGCTCCAAGTCCTCGGACCGGTACAAGTCGAGATCCAAATCGGTGGAAAAAAAGAAGGAGTCCTCACGTAAATCCAAGCGTCGCCGCTCAAAATCTTCCGAACGTTACAAGTCCAGGTCCAGGTCTGTTGAAAAAAAGCGCAAGGAATCTTCAAAAAAATCCAAACGGAAACGTTCCAAGTCTTCTGACAGCGTCAAGTCAAGGTCCAAATCTGTAGAAAAAAGAGAGAATAAGTTGTCAGCAAAGTCCAGCAAACATGCAGAGTCATCTGAACTTCAGGAGTCAACCAAAGGTCTTGAAAATGTTCCTGAGTCTTCTGTTGGAAGCGAAGGCAAATCTTCCAATGGTCCCATGTCAATGTCTTTGTCCGAGCAAGGAATAAATGGCCCAGAGCTTCCACCATCGTATGGAAGTGAATTTTCCAAAACGTCTGATAACCTTGAAGGAAGTTCCTCGTCTGTTGAAAAAACCGGAGATCTGCAGTCTTCTGCCATGTCTGAAATGGATACCTCCAAAACCCCAGACAACCAGGAACTGAGATCCACGTCTGTGGAAAAAACACAGGATTCAGAGCTTTCCATGATGTCTGAAAATGGATCAACTGAAAAAGCAGAGGCTCTGGAGTCTTCACCGCTACCTGAACTTCCATATTCCACACCCAAGTCAAGATCCTCATCTGTTGAAAAAAGGAGAGATGTAGAAACTTCTTCAGCAGCAGAATTCCATCTCTCCACATCCCACGGAGATGTATCCAGAACTGCCCCTCTCAGAGAAGTAGAAGGTCCAGAGCTTCCTCCGTCACTTCTAAGTGACTACAAGACTATCTCTTCATCCTCTGGAAGCGTGGAAGTTCAGGGCTCTTCTGTGCCACCCGAAGGCACACTCTCCAACTCGTCTGATGGTCCTGACTCGCGACATATCCCTGGTGAGCAAACAGAGCTCCCCCAGTTTCTGCAAGGACCTGAACATGGATCCTCCCAGCTTGCTGCCAGCCCCGGAGCAGTGGAAGCTCAGAGGCCTTCCCTGGCACCTGAAGGGACCCACCCTGCAATCCCTGATGGCCAGGAGCCTTCTCTGGCTTCTGACAGTGGATACTTCATGTCTCCTGATGGACATGGATCAGGATCCTGCTTTGCTGCACCAGTAGACCAGCCTTCGTTGTCTGTAGGCGAGTCCTTCAAGTCCCCGGATGGAAACGAACAAAGATATTTATCTGTTGAAAAAGTCAAGGCTGCAGATGTTTCCCTCACGTCTGTGTGTGGTTCTGTTGAGATCTCTGATGACCTTGTTTCAGTGTCCTCTTTTAAAGTTCATGAGTCCAGATCATCTGTTGACAAAGGTTTAGATGGCCCAACACTTCCCCAAGTCCTTGAGGTTGATTGCTCCAGATCTTCAGAAATGCACGAGTCGAGATACCTGCCTGCTGGAAAAATAGACGGTGCAGGATCTTTGGTGCTCTCCAAGAGTGGGATTTCCGTGTGCCACGATGGCCACAAAGCAAAGTACAATTCTTTTGAGAGCACAGAAGGTGCAGAACTGTCAGTGGCGTCTGAGCTCAGGTGCTCTGTGTTCCCCGAAGGCTATAAACTGGCATCTGCTGCAGTTGATAAAGTGGAGATCCATAAGTCTTCTCTCTCGCTGGAAGGTGGGTTCTCTGTGTCTGCTGATGGTGAATCAGTGAGCACACCTGAAAAACTGCAGCCCCCAGGGACTGCTCTGCCATCAGAAGAGGGGGTTGTCCTGTTGCCCGATAATCATGAACTGAGACCTGTCCCTGCTGAAAAAGTGGAGGTGCTGAATTCATCTGAACTGAAAGTCCTCGCTTCCCCTGACAGCTACAGGCTGGGGTCTGCCCACGATGAAATACAGGTGCAGGAAGGCAGATGTTCAGTTGCCTCCGATGGTCACGAGGTGACATCCACCCCTTTTGGAAGAGCTGAGGTAGAGGAGCTTTCTGGAGTGTCCGACAATGAACACACGATAGGGCTCGATGGCCCAGAGCTGACATCAACCCCTGCGGAGAAGACGGAGCTGCGGAAGCTTTACCAGATGGCTGAGGAGAGAAGTTTGGTGTCTGCCGAGAGCCAGGAGCTGCAGGCACCCTCTGCCGAGAAGGCCCAGATGGAAGAGCCTGCCCTGGGCTCTGACAGCGAATGCACTGTGTCCTGGCTGCACCAGGAGTTGAGGTCCAGCTCTCCTGAAAGGGCAGAGGTGCAGGAGGCTGCCGTGGTACCCGACAGTGACTATGCTGTGGCTGCTGAACATCACACGTTGCCATCTTCCCTGGCTGCAAAACCAGAGGGGCAGGAGTGTTCTGTGCTGCCTGGGGTGTCTCCTCAGGGCCAGGAGGTGATGGCCAGCCCAGCTGAAAAAGAGGTGCAGGAGCCTTCTCTGCCACCTGGCAGTGAATATTCCATCTTCCCTCAGGGCCAGGGTTTACAGCCTGGCCTCGCTGGGAACACAGCAGTGCAGGAGCCCTCCCCCATCCCAGACAGCTGCTACACTGCATCTCCCGGGGGGCTGGAGCTGCTCCACGCTTACAATGAGACACCAGAGGTGCAGGAGTGTTCTCTGCTGTCTGAAAACGAGTACGATGCCTCCCCTGAAAGGCGAGATTTGAGATCCAGTCCCGTTGAGAAAGAAGAAGGGGAGGAATCTGAAAGTGAAAGTTCAATATCCACCGACAGCCGGGAGTTGCAGCCTGCAGCTGTTGGAAAAACAGAGGTGCAGGAGTTGTCTTTGTCTGAGGGTGAGTGTCCCATGTCCCCTGAAGGTCAGGAGCTGCAGTCCAGCCCAGCTGAAAGAATAGAGGCCAAGGAACCTTCTGTGACATCTGAAAACGAACATGCTCTGTCCCCCGAGGAGTGCGAGCCACGAGTAACTCACGCTGAGAGAGCAGAGGGTCCGGATTCTGCTTTGGCGTCTGAACGTGACCATTTGTTTTTCGAGAGCCAGGAGGTGAGGTTCCCCCCTCTTCAGAAAGCAGCTGGGCAGGAGCTTTCTCCAGCACCTGACAATGAACATGGAGCATCTCCCGATGAGCAGGAGTTGAGATTCACCAGTGTTGGAAAAGCAGATGACCTTGAACCTTTGGCACTGAATGACAGAGCCTCCATGTCCCCCGATGACAGGGATTTGAAATCCATCCCTGTTGAGAAAGGGGACCACGCAATGCCTTCTTTACTGCCTGAAGGTGAGCGCTCTGTGTCTCCGGATGGCTACAGTGTGAGATCAGGCCCTGGAGAAGAAACTGGGGATCTGGAGCCCTCTTTGAGTTCTGAACGTAGATATTCCACATCCTCCTATCAGGAGGGTCATGAGCTGAAATCTCCCATGGAGGAAGAGGGTCTGGAGTCCTCTTTGACTTCTGAACACAGGCGGTCTGTGTCCCCCGAGGGCCACGACCGGAAATCTGCCATAGATGAAGAAATGGATGATGTGGAGAGACGTTCCACCTCCCCTGAAGAGCAGGAGTCAAGCGCGGGTGAAGAAGCAGAGGATCTGGAGCAGCCTTTGACAACAGAACGTAGATGCTCCGTGTCTTCTGATGAGCGCGAGTCAAGGTCAACCACTGGGGAAGAGGCAGAGGATGCAGAACCCTCCTTGACAGCTGAACGAAGAGACTCCATATCCTCTGATGAGCACGAGTCGAGGTCCACTGCTGGGGAGGATGGGGAAGATGGGGAGGCCTCTGTGACGGCTGAACGTAGACACTCCACGTCTTCTGATGACCGTGAGTCCACAGCTGGTGAAGAAACAGAGGATTTGACAGCTGAACACAGACGTTCTGTGTCTCCTGACGGACGTGAGTCGAGGTCATCTGTAGGCGAAGAAGCAGAGGATCAGGAGCTCTCTTTGACAGCTGAACGTAGGCACTCCACATCTTCAGATGAACATGAGTCGAGATCTACTGCTGGAGAGGATGCAGAGGACGTGGAGCCCTCCTCGGCAGCTGAGCGAAGAGATTCCACGTCGTCGGACGAGCAGGAGTCAAGGTCTGACGCTGGTGAAGAAGCAGAGGATGTGGAGCCCTCTTTGACAGCTGAGCACAGACGTTCTGCATCCCCCGATGGGGCTGAGTCCAGGTCTACCACTGGGGAAGAAGAAGGAGATGATGCGGAGCCCTCCTTGACAGCTGAACAAAGAGACTCCACGTCATCAGAGGAGCATGAGTCAGAGTCTTCCAGCGGGGAAGAGGAGGGTGAGGATGCGGAGCCCTCTTTGGCAGATGAAGATAAGCAGGATTCCATGCCTCTGGAGCAGTCGGAGGAACAGGACTCTTCCTTTGTCCCTGAAAGTAGACGTTCCGAGTCTTCTGAACGTGAGAAATCTAGATCCAAATCTGTTGATAAAGCGTCCGACAAAGAGTCTCCCCAGAGATCTGTCAGCAGGCGCTCACAGTCTCCCGCCCTCCAGAAGAGCCGATCCACATCCGTTGAGAAAGCGGCGGACAAAGAGACCACCCGGAGGTACCGACGGAGACGCTCCAGGTCCACCGCTCGCCAAAGGAGCCAGTCCACATCCGTGGAGAAGACAGCAGACAAGGAGTCCACCCGGAGGTCCCGGCGTCGGCGCTCCAGGTCCACCGCTCGCCAGAGGAGTCAGTCCAAATCCGTGGAGAAGGCAGCGGACAAAGAGTCTTCTCGGAGGTCCAGGAGCAGGCGCTCCAGGTCCTCTCAGCGCAGATCCAAGAGATACGACACAGACTCTCGCTCCAGGCGGAATCGCTCCAGGTCAGCGACACGGAGAAGAGCTTCGCGATCCAAATCCAACCGCCGCTCCCGGTCCAGCTCCTTGTCCCGGTCAAGGCACAGGAGGAGGAGCAGGTCGCGGTCAGCATCCCGAAGGCGACGCTCCTTATCCAGGGACAGGCGCAAGAGGTCTCAGAGAAATAGATCCAGATCTACCGAGAGAAGGAGGAGGAGATCGGATTCCAGAGATCGTAGGATATCGCTCCGATTACGGAGCAGGAGTCGGACGCCTCTTCGGCAGAGGAGATCGAGATCCCGAGGGAGGAGACGGAGCTCCAGCAGGTCCCCGATCCGGCTGCGGCGGTCGAGGTCTTCAGGGCGAAGGCGGTACAGCAGGTCGCCCGATCGCCGCCGCTCCAGGTCCTCCGAGTTCTCCAGCAGGTCCCCGAAACGTCTCACAGACCTGGGTGAGTGAGGGCTCATTTTCGGTAGCTCCGGGATGGGCGAGGGTGGGTCAGTCTGCACGGCCCGGCTTTAACACGTCCCTGCAGTGTTCAGAAGGAATTCCTTGGAAGTCATTCTGCGCGTTAGTTTTAGGCAGTGACTTCCAGTAGGAACTTCCACGTTGGAGCGGAATCGCCGCTCTCCATTTGGATGGAAGTGTCCTTGCAGCAGGTTGTACCTGGGCTCTGGAGCTTGTGTGCAAAGGTGGTGTGCAGCAGCCTTGAGGAGCTCTGTGCAGAGTAAGAGTTGGTGAAGGCCAAGTAATTAGACGTAAGAAACTTGGGAATTTCTCGTTTTCCTGAGAACAAGTTGGACCTGAAAGGTCAGTTAGGTGCCAACAGGAGAGTCCCAAGCTCTGTTGCTGGCTGTTCCCAGGACTCTGTCTTGCCTCTTTCCCATGGTAAGAACTTCTAGGAAAGGGAGACTTGTTTCTGAAAATAATCCCAGACTCAGCAGAGAAAAACTCCTAATGAGCTGCATTTTTCTCTGTGCTTGGGGGAAGAGAGGCCATGGGGTTTCCTGGGGTAGTGAGTTACAGAAGGAGAAAGAAGGTTTGAATTTGGGGCCGAGCTCTTGTACAGTGTGTGAGGAGCCTCCTGTGGTGGACTGGAGTTTCTGATCCTCCTAGTCCTGCCTCAGAGTTGCCCTGGGAGCCTGCCAGTACCAGAAGGTGGTAACTCATTTATTTGCAAACTGGCAGGAGGCTTAATTTATTTCCATGCCCTGTTTCCCTGCCAGGGCCACAGGACTCCCTAATAGAGCAAATTACTGTTTTATTAACAGTTTTGCACGTAATTGTGTTTTACACAAGCAGTGATTTCCACAGAACATAATAAAAGCATGGTGTGGGTAAAATCTCGTTCAGTTTGCCAGAAACGCTTCTTTATTATTAAAAGAAGAACCTGTATACAATACTCACTCTCCTTTACCAAAATGCCTCTCTTCAGACAAGGCCCAGCTCCTGGAAATCGCCAAAGCCAACGCGGCCGCCATGTGTGCGAAGTCCGGGGTGCCCCTGCCCCCCAGCCTGATGCCTCTGCTGTCCCAGAAGAAGGACGACAAAGCCAACCAGAAATCCTCCCGGGACACCCTGAAGGAGCTCACGGAGGTGAGGGAGAGCAGCAGCACTGGCTGAACCTGAGCGTAACCAAGCTGGGCTTTGGGGGAGTGTGGGCACCGTGGCACTGTGTGCTCGGGTCACGTGGGAGCTGCTTTGGGTTTGGAATCACAGAATTGTCCAGGTTGGAAAAGCCCTCCCAGCCCATGGATCCCCCTGTGCCCCATCCCCACCTTGTCCCCCAGCCCAGAGCACTGAGTGCCACGGCCAGGCCTTCCTGGGACACCTCCAGGGCTGGGCACTCCAAACCTCCCTGGGCAGCCCCTGCCAAGGCCTCACCACTCTTTTGAGCCCTTATTCTGGACACAAGTCTGTTTTGAGCCATTAAAACTGACGTTTTTAATTCCGTGGAAATGCATGAAATCAATTATTTTGCCTTTTTTTTTTTTTAGTTCTGATTCTGTTCTCATTTGGTACAAATTGGTGTCTGTCCCTGCACTCCTGTTCATGAAACCCAAAGCTTTCACTTCCAGTTTTTGGTTGTGGTGTTGTTTTGAAATCGTGGGATGATTTGGGTTGGAAGGGACCTCAAAGCCCACCCAGTGCCACCCCCTGCCATGGGCAGGGACACCTTCCACCAGCCCAGGTTGCTCCAAGCCCCGTCCAACCTGACCTTGGACACTTCTCCCAGAAACTGGAGAGAATTTGGAATACAGAAGTGCTTTTATGTGGTTTTTTTTTTTAGTTGCATCATCAGCGTGACAGTTCTGGAAATAACATCTGAGATGAGGCAATGTCCAAGTGCTGAGAACTGGACTTTGGACTGTCCCTGGGCC
This sequence comes from Pipra filicauda, assembly GCF_003945595.2. Classification (NCBI taxonomy): domain Eukaryota; kingdom Metazoa; phylum Chordata; class Aves; order Passeriformes; family Pipridae; genus Pipra; species Pipra filicauda. Next base: position 70,938 of record NW_024104762.1, read on the forward strand.
GGGGGCAGCAGAGGGACAGTCCAAAGCTGGGGTGGTGCAGGTGCCCTGTGCTCACACCTGGAGTGTTTTTCACGTCCCCTGACCAAGATCCAAAGTAGTTTGTGCTGATCTGGAAGCCCCAAACTTGCCCCTCCTTTACCTTACAACTCTGGGAATCTGCTGGATGATGTTTCTCTTCTACTGAATCAAAATTGGCCGCAGAAACAGTCCAGGTGCTGGGAAATCAGGAAAGAATCACAAAATTACGGCCTTTCTGGAAACTCTTTTTGTCTTTTGTCCTTTTTTTCCTCTCTTTTTTGTTTCCTCCTGTGGAGGTTTCCCCAATTTGACTGTGGTATCCCCATAGCACCTCTGTGTTCTGTATTCAGTGATATGAGGGTGTCCTGCATCCCTGGCCAACCCCACAATATTCCAGAAGGAATCTGGAAGCTGTGGCTCCTGACGAGGTCCCGAGTCAGCACCCAGTGAGTGCCTGGTGTTGGATAATTTGTGTGGCACATCCCAAGTCCATCTATTGGTGCCCTCGCTGAAAGGTTTTCTTGTCTTCAGAAAAGAACACCATGTTTTTTGGTAGAAATGTTCTTTGTGTGTTTGGGTGCAAAGTGCAGGTTTAGTCAGAGCTGACATTCCCTTTTCAGAAATGCAAGAAGATTGCCCAGAGCACAGACGACGTGATCGTGAACAAACCCCACGTGTCGGACGAGGAGGAGGAGGAGCGGCCTTTCTACAACCATCCTTTCAAGCTCAGCGAGCCCAAACCTATCTTCTTCAATTTAAGTGTGAGTACTGCTTGACTTTTCAGCGCTTTAAGCCGTGGTTCTTTTTAAATAATGCAAGTTCTTTTACAGAAATACGGCAGGGGGTGATGATCTTGGTGAAATGGGGAGTGTTTCTCTGTCAGTTTAAAGAAACGCTCCCAGATTCACCAAGGTTAAATTGATAATCTTGGTGAAATGGGGAGTGTTTGTTGAAGTGCATCTGGGACTGAAATGCTTTGAAGCATCGATTAGCTTTGTTTAACTTCTCTTGGTTTGTTGATTTTTGGGGTTTTTTTAGGTGGTGGGTTTTTTTCCAGTTTTAGTTTTGGTGGTTTTTTTTTTTTTTGTGCCCATGAAAGTCTGTTCTGGTTTTGCAGGGTATAAAGCACTAGAAAAGTATTTAGTAGGCTCAGTGAAAATAGGAATAACATTAGATTATTATATTAGAAATAACATTCCTATTCTTGTGTATAAATACATGTATTTTGTGGTGTGCACAAAATAAGCAGTAATACATATTTACATGTGTAAGGCAGAAAGAGATTTTCTATAGTACTGTTAGAAAGGGGTACAGTGAAACTCAAGAAACTTTGGAATTCTTCCAGGCTCTGGAGAGGAATGTTCTGTGGTGGTGATGGGTTGCTCTGCCTGTCAGCCACATTTTTGACCCTTTTAGTGTTGTTCTTTCTCCATTCCAGTCTGACAGCTATTCCCATCCATATTCCTGGGAGTTTATCCAATATTATCCCACATTGCCACCTGTGTTTGCCTCTTGGGAGGGAACCTGGCAGAGATCTGTGCAGGTTCTTCAGGAATTGCCAACAGTGTCTGAGGAAAACAAGGCTGTAGATGGAATGTGCTTGGAAATTCCTGCTGCTCTGAAAAATAACCCAAAATGGGAAAGCCAGATGCTGAGAAGTGCTCAGTCTGGTCTTGCAAAGCTTTTGATCACAGCCAGTGTTTTGGCTGCCCAGGACTTTTCCCTTGGAGCTTTCCCTACCAAATACCTGTGTGGCAGATGAGGGTTGTTCTCTTTGTGCCAGGCTCAGCTGGGAGAGGGAGAGTTGGGAGGTTTGGGGCCACTGAAGTTGGTTTCAGTGATTTCTCATCTTCTCTTACAGTGCAATTTGTTGCTCACGTGTGGGTTGATTTATTATAATTATTGTAGCTCATTGTTCTATAATAAGAAGGGTGAGAGTTCTGTGGCAGCTGAACCCCGAGTGTTTGCAGGGAATCACTGTGGGAGTCCTGTGTGTTTGCAGGTCTGAACTTTCTGCCATTTTCTGCCTTTCAGACTCCCAGCATAAAACCAGCACCACCCCCCCAACCAAAAAACCAGGTCAGCCTGTCCAAGGAGTTCCCTGTGTCCTCCGGGTCCCAGCACAGGAAGAAGGAGGCAGACAGTGTCTATGGAGAGTGGGTTCCCGTTGACAAGGGCGGCAAAGACGACGGCAAGGACGATGTGTTCCCCAAACCAGCCATTGAGGTAAGCAAGGCAAGGAGAGCCTATCACATCAGAAAGCCAAAACCATTACCTGGGCACTCTGGGACCAAATTGCAGTCTGGGAAAACGAAAAAGGCACTTAAAAAGGTGGGACCTAAGAGCTGAGTGAGCTGGGGATGTGAGCTCTGCATCTGGGATGCTCCCGGGGGCAGAGCTGGGAGCAGCCTGTCCCACCCCTGGCCTTTGGTCAGCTGGGACTCCTTGGGCTCCAGGGAATTGAAACTTTAGCTGGAAGAGATAAAAAAAGTTCCTTGTTGAGTTTCCTGCAGAGGTTAATTAACACCTGGAGACTTTGACAGTAATGTATGTAATGCTACTTAAATTGTCCCACTGATCTTAGAGTAACAACATCACACTGGAATGTAATCCATTGAAAATTGTAAGTGCTTTTAAAACCACCATCTCCTCGGGATGTGTTTATTGATTTTCCAGCTTTCCAGGCAGGTTTGCTCACATGGCTGTTTTGCACTTGACCTTCCAAAGGACAATCTAATTGTGTGGATAATAAACAAAAAAATACAGAGCAAATGTTTTTCCCCTTGAAATTTCTTCCAGAGAACATTTTGTGGGGGTTTTGTAATTAAGTAAATTAAATATTTAAGACAGATGTTAATTTCTTTAAGTTGCTGTTACCTCACTGCACTTGAAGCCTCGTTCTCACCCCCTCCAAAGCCAAAACCAAAACCCTTCCATCCGTTTCTGACAAAACCATCTCTTCACTTGGTGTGTTTTGTTTTTCAAGAACTTTCTGGTACTGCACAATTGAAGCACGGAAGGAGTTTTCTTCTGGGTGTTTTACAGCACCAAAAGCCCAGAGAGTGTAACTTCCCCAACCTTTTTATGGGATACCTGGGAATTTGATGGTCAGGCACCCGATTCCTTGTTCCCTCAGTTTGGGCTCTCAGGCACCACTAGTGAGGCAAACCCTGAGATGTTTGTGCAGAAGGTCATTCCCGGTTTCACTGGAGGAAATATGTGAACCACAACTTTCCTTTCTGTCCTGTGTATGTTTATAAATGCCTGTAACTATGTTGTCTGCTTTTATATTTGTAAATAAATATTTTTATTTGCATTTACCTTAACTTGGTTTGTGTTAAGGGTGATTTCAGGGGGCGTTAGCTCAGAGTGTCCCATCTCTTGGGTTTGGCAAGGCTTAAGTGGCAAACAGTAGCAGAATTCCTGTGTGTTCCTCCAGGGAGTCTGACAGGTAACAGAGTTGCTTCTCTGCCCGATTTTTTAAAATGTTTATGGGGACTCTGAGGTGGAAATGGCTCCCTTTGAGCAACATGAGGCAGATCAGCTCCTTGCCTGGGGGAGTGTGCTTGGATCCTTAAAAAGTTTCCCGTGTAATTTCCCCCTGTTCATTGTTCCTAATTCTGAAATATTGTGACAGTTGTGATATGAGTCTGGACTGACGTGACAAACCACCCATCTGGTGTCATTGCTCTGGTTTTAGTTACTGCATTAGTCTGAAATGAGCCTGCCAGTGTATCACAGCTTGGTTAATAACCCTTGTGGGCTCTTAGCATAGTTGTTTGTGGTGGCAGGAGATGGAGGAAAAGGTCTGGAGTGATCTGGAGGCTCAGCATGTCTGTAGGAGGCAGAGGAACCTGTGAGGAAGGAGCTGTGCTGGGAAGTGTGGAGCTGAGTGTTGGATTCCAGGGTGGAGCATCCCAGGTGCCTTGGGCAGAGGTGCTCAGGGGATGTAAAAAGGCAGGAAATGCACTCAGGGAACCTCCAGAGCAGGTGAAAAACCTGCTGTCCCCTGCCAGCCACATCCTTCCTGCTCCAGGGTTTGTGATTGGTGGGGAAGGTGAGGAAGATGAGGCTTGGCCAGGCAGAGCTCTGGGGGACGATACTGCACTGCCACCGTTTGCCTTGACCCAATAATAACAACTTCTCATACTTCAAGCAGAGATTTATATTTTTGCTCGAGATCCAAAGCTGCCATGGAGTGTGTTGGCACAGCACAAAGCCCTGCTGGTCCCCACGCTGGTGCCTGGCCTTTTGGGAAGTGTTGGGAGTTGAGTGCCCGGGGGATGTGCTGAGAGCCCCAGTCTGGTAAAGCACTAACACCCAGGTTTGGCATGGCAGTGGTGCCAGGCTGCTTTCCTGGGCTGCTCCCATGCCTGGGTGTATTGCTGGATTGAAGCTTTTGGTGAGTAGAAGAACTCTTATCTATCTCCTGAACCCATTCCACAAATAGAAAATTGAAGAATTACTTGAGCATGTGAGGGAAATTTATTGACTCAGCCAGTGTGTGTTTCAAACAGGCATTTTAACGTGTGAGGGGATTTGAGATAATATTTTGATTGCTCTTGTGCCTTGGTTGTGCTCTGTGTGACAGTAAATAAGCACTGATGTCAGTCCAGGGACATTGGGACTTGGGGGATTTGAACCCTGTCTTGGTCAGTGCCAGGTGCTCCAGCAATGATCTTCACCACAGAGACCCCTTTGTCCTGAACTCCAACAGAAAATCCCACATCTTCAGTCAGATTTAACAGAGCCCAGAACCAATCCTTGTGTTTGATGCAGTTGTAGAACCCATGTCTGTCTCTGAGTGCTTTTCAGTATTTAGTTAATTCTTGACCTGGTTCCTGGGCCGGGGGGTGTGGATTAACTGTGTTTGTTTGGTTCAGCTGAGTCAATCCTAAACGAGTCTCTCCTGCTTTGTACAGTGTGTGAGATGGTGACTAACAAAGGAGAGAAAAGGGTTTTATAGAGCCAATTAAAATGAAGTTAAAATGCCCCTTCCCCTCGAGGTGTGTGTGCCAACTGCTGCTCTGACTGTTGGGTTTCTCCTGTGCCTCAAACAGTCCCAGCCCTGCCAGTGTCTGTCACAGCTCCAAGGAAATTCCATTCCTTCCCTTTCTCCTTTCCAGACAGAAAGATCCATAAAATGCACATCCTCTGAGGAGCAGGGCACAAGGATTTTAGACAAGAGCTGTACTCCAGCCACAGTTGGTTATGTTTTCACCCCACAGAGGGGAGGTTTGCAGTGAGCTCCTTCATACCCTCTGTGTTCTCGGCCAGGGGACTCCACAACAGTTTCAGATTTACTTTTCTTTAAATTTTATTGTAGTTCAGCAGCACAGATGGAAAGAACTCTTTCCAGAACAATGAATTCTATGAGCTCCCAGCCTGGTTTTACAGAATCCCAGGATCCCTGAGGTTGGAAAAGCCCTCCCAGCCCATGGATCCCCCTGTGCCCCATCCCCACCTTGTCCCCCAGCCCAGAGCACTGAGTGCCACGGCCAGGCCTTCCTGGGACACCTCCAGGGCTGGGCACTCCAAACCTCCCTGGGCAGCCCCTGCCAAGGCCTGACCACCCTTTCCAGCAGGAAATTCCTCCTCCTGTCCCACCTGAGCCTCCCCTGGCACAGCTGGAGGCCATTCCCTCTCCTCCTGTCCCTTGTTTAATTCTATTGGTGAAGAAGATGCCACTGAACAAGAAAATGCTTCTCTGCAGATTTTTTTGTGACCAAAATAGTTCTTAGAAAACAACTTGTTGGATATTTAGTGTGTACAGGTGATGTTACACTTAGAGTCTGTATTTGCTTAGGAAAGCCCACCCTGTGTGGATTTAAGCAGCCCCAGGATTTTTGTCGCCTTGCCTGTTTCTTTATCAGACAAACTGTTGATTGTGTAAAACCACTTTGCAGTATTGGCAGCTCTTATTCTCCAGCAGCTTTTCCCAGCCCCAGTGGACACTGCTGTGCTCTGATGTATCTTCACAAGTGCTCTCTTTCTCCCCAGTGTGTGGACATCACCACGGCCATGAACGACCGGGCGGTGGCCCAGAAACGGCTCAATGAGAACTCCTTCGACCTGGAGGCCATGTGCATGTTGAACCGTGCACAGGAGCAGGTATGGCAGGGGCTGCCAGCAGCAGCTGAGCAGCTGGGGGGAAATCAGGGCTCACCTTCCATCCCAGCTCATCGCTCTGGCCTGTTTGAGCAAACACGTTTGGGAAGCAGTTGATGGGCTCGTAAAGTCCTGCCTTGGTTTGCGCTTCCCGACACCGAATTTTGGGATAAGGAACTCGTGAAACCATGCACTTCCTAGCACTGGATTTTGAGGATAAGGAGACCATAAACTCACTAGACTTGGAGCTCAGGCTTCAGGGTGACCACTCAGACTTTGGGAGCTTTTGGGAGCACCTGCTCACAACTGAATCTGAATGAGGAATCAGCATGAAAAGTGCTGAGGAACAATGGAGAGTGGCAGAGGAGAAGGTGCAGACATTTATTTTGGTCTCTCCTGTGCTTTTGCCTTTGCAGATTGATGCCTGGGCCCAGTCCAACTCCATCCCTGGCCAGTTCACGGGCAGCACTGGGGCACAGATCCTGTCCTCCGACGAGCTCACCAACAGCGGCCCCCAGGCCTGGATCCGAAAGGTAGAAGTTCCCAGACACCCCTGTGTCACCTGCACAGTCTGAAAAGCAGTGCAAGTATTGCAAAGTGCCAGAAATGTGCCTTAAAGCCCTGTGGTCGTGCATGTGCCAAGTGCAGCAGGTTGGGTTAAATCTGTGTCTGTCAGCTCAGAGCTCAGCGCTGCCGAGAGCCTTCGCTGTCACTCAGGGGTGTGACAGTGGGCACCCCGTGATCCACGTCCTGGCACTGCCAGCACAGTCCTGGCACTGCAGTGGCAGATCCATCACTACTTTACTGGGATTGGGACAGCTCAGGCAAGGTTTGATCCTGATCTTGTTGAAGTCAGTGAGTTTTGGCATCAGCTTCAGTGAACCAAGTCCCAAACTGCCGTTGTGTTTGCCTTGGTTCTCTCTGATTGCTCCTCTGCCTCTGTCTGGATCACCAGGGTTTTCTGGGAGCCAAAGATTTGGAGGATTACACCAGGAGTTGCAGTTATGTGTTAATACCTCCCTGATACTATTTGTGTGTACAGTGAAACAGTCCCCTCTTGCTCAGGTTCTCTCTGGCTGCTCTCGGGGTGTGGTGCATCCTGCACTCGTGTGCTTTAGGAATTGAATTCCTCAAGCTTCATCTTTGCCAGTGAACACTGAGCTGGGGCTCTGACGAGGAGTAGAGCTGAGGAATGCTGGCAGTGTCCACCTTTCAGGCCAAAGGAATAACGAGCTGTGCTGCTCAGTCTGGCAGGTGGTGCAGCTGGGTCTGTGCTGGATCAGCTGGTGGGCAGACACCTTCCAGGCTGGGAGCTTGCATAGGAGGCTGAAGTGGAATTTTCCATAAAAGTTGGTGCAAACCGAACACAAAAGCCTGGGATTATCCAAAAATAGAAGCGTTTTTGCCAAGATTCACTACCTTGCTTTTCCACTTCATATGGCCAAGCAGTCCAGAGGGCCAGGGAGCTCAGATTCCAGTCACTGGCCAGGTGGGAATCTTTGGGGATCTGGTCCGTGCTAAAGCAGGATGCACATGAGAAAGGCTGATCTGAGGCTGTAACAAAACGTTGCCTTTGATGGAGACAATTGGAACTGTGAACACCCAGCAGGGATGTGCTGGTGAGGAAGGAGCTTTTCCTGGCTGGAAATGAGAGGTTTGGGAAAGGGATCAGCAGGTGTGTGAGGGAGGTTCTCCCTCTGCATCTCCTGGAGGGGCTCTCCCAGGGCCATGGGAAGGGAGCAGCTCTGATCAGCTCTTTCCCAAACCTCCCCCTGGCTCGAGGTTCTGTGGGGTTCTGTGCCCTCAGTGACAGGATGCAAAGGGCAGCTGTGTTTTCCTGGGCCTTTAACTCCCTCTGGGATCTGCTTTAAAAAAACCCAGCTAAACAAACCCAAACAACCACCCAAAAAAACCCAACAAAAACCCCCAAACAACCCAGTGAAACACTTCCTAGGGAGAAGATGGGAGCAGAGTGTGCTCTGTGCTCGTGGACACGGCTCCCTGAGGAGCAGGAGTGTGCTGGAAGGTGGGGTTGGATCTGGAACTCGGGGTGAGCAGCAGCAGCTCTGCTGTGGTTTGCAGGGCAGGGTCCTCCCCAGGCAGCATCCTGGGATTGGGCACAAAGGAGGCTGCTCTGGGAACAGGAGGAGCTGGTGGGTGAAGAAGGCAGGACCCAATCCAATCCTCCTCCTGCTGCACTGCTGCTCTTCCAGGTTCCACATCCAGCAGAGCCAGGAGTGCTCAGGTGTGCCCAGGGTTTCTTAGGAGTGGTGGGGCCTGTGGGAGCCTTCAGGTGGAGTCCCATCCTGTGGTTGAGGATGATTCCACAGGAAGGGGTTCTCAATCCATGTTATCTTTCTCAGGGACACGAATGCAAACCACCCGGTTGTGTGTTATTTGGGCACTTGAAGTGGTGTAACAATTATTAATTGATCAGTGTAGCACTGAGGATTGAGGCTTGGGCTCCCTTTTTGTCCTAAGAAAAAGCATTTTAACATTAAAAAAAGATAGTTTTCATCACTAGGGCCAGGAGTTGGACTCTGATCCTGGTGGGTCACTTCCAACTCAGGATATTCTGTGTTTCTATCATTTTTTTTATCTGCTGGCAGGGCTGTGGAGTTGTGGCTGTAAATTATTGCCCATTTCTGACTGGAGCTGATTCCTGGAGGCATTTCCTGGGGACTTTGCTGTGTCCAGTGGCCAGGGGAGGAGTTGTGGCCCTTCAGCAGAGGTGGAGCCGTGTCAGCCAGTTAATTGGGGTCTCATTTAATGCATAATTAGAGGATTAACCATTGGGGGGACAGAGATCCCCACAAAGCAGGGAGGTGGAGCAGGAGAGCTGTGTCGGGGGGGGAAGGAAGTGAAGGGCTTGGGGAATTTGTTTGCTGAGCTCTGACTTCACTTTGCATTTGGTGGATTTACTGCCTGGAGAGGTGATGTGTCCTCAGACTGCCTGGAATTCCAGTTTGGATCTCAGTGTTTGAGGGCCTGGGGTCCTGCAGTGGTTAACGTGGTGCATCAGTGGGGGACCCCAAGTGGGAGTGAGGTTCATCTTCTAACTCCTGTCCTAATTCCTGGTGTTCGTGGGGAGGGTCCTGAGCAGGATCCATAAAGGGAGAAAACATTGCTGGATGTGTTGTATCCTAAAGCAGTTCTGAACAGTGTCACCTTTCCCTTTGGAAAAGTGGGTTCTGTTTCTGTGGGTCACCATCAGTGTAATCAGTTCACAAACATGACTCGTTTCTCTGAAGGTTTCCTTTATTTATTCCCTTTTTTCTTCCAAACACACCGAGCTGCTGAAGGAATGTCAGAGCAAGTGGGGGAATATTTTTTGTTTTTTCCAAGCAAATTCTGTTGAGGTCTGTTCACTCCCCCTTTCCCAGACTCACACTTGGTCCTGGATTTATCAGCTTCCCTCTGGAGCCTGCACTTGCTCCGCAGGGGCAGTTTGTGCACACAGGGTGACCCTGGGACCTGCTGGGCCACTCCCTTGTGCTCCCCCGTGGGCTGCAGCAGCTTCTGGAAAGTTCCAAGCCTTCCTTCCATTCTTCCTAGTCCCAGCAGAGCAGAACTCCTCTGAGGGAGGAGGTGGAGCTGGTCTGGTGGTTCCCCCTGGCAGGAGTGCTGAGCTTCCAGGCAGGACACTCAGGGAATCCTGGTGTTCCCGTGGGAAAGGAGGGCACAGGGCAGAGCACATCAACCCTGTGTTCATCACATCCTGGATATTGGAGGAATTCCTGGCTGGGAGGGTGGGGAGGCCCTGGCCCAGGTTGCCCAGAGAAGCTGTGGCTGCCCCTGGATCCCTGGAAGTGTCCAAGGCCAGGTTGGACGGGGCTTGGAGCCACCTGGGCTGGTGGAAGGTGTCCCTGCCCATGGCAGGGGTGGCACTGGGTGGGCTTTAAAGCTCCTTCCAATCCAAACCATTCCCTGATTCCATGCTATGTGAGTTGGATTGGACTGGCTCCCTCCTCACTCCTCTCACTGCTGGTTTTTTCCAGCTATTCCAGCTGGAATTCTCCTGCTGTCGTGCAGCACAAACCCTGCAGGAGTTTGGGAACTACAGGATTTGTGAGGCATTTGCTGGGATTCTCCAGCAAGGGATTCACCCCCTGGTGTGAGGGAAGGAATGTGGCTGGTGCTGAAAGGGCTGGAGCATCTTCCAGGTCAGGACCAGCCCCCAATTCCCTCCTCAGGGTCCTGGCAACATTCCAGATCCTGATCCAGAGCTCTGGGAGCATTTGGACAGCGCTCTCAGGGACAGGGGGGGATTGTTGGGGTGTCCTGGGCAGGGCCAGGAGTTGGACTGGATGAGCCTTTGGGGTCTCTCCCAGCTCAGGATATTCTGTGATTTAACGGAAAATTCAGCAGCTTGGCACAAGTTTTTCCAAAGAGCTGCTTGTTCCTGGAACTCGAAGAAGGTCTTGGAGGTCAAGTGACCTTTAGTCCCTGGGCTGTACCTGAGCTGCCACCTTGTGCCTTCAGGGCTTTGTTTCGCTTCCTATTCTTGCTCCAAAGAATCACCTGAAAAATCAGGGATAATGTGAATTAAAACCACTCCAAACCCTCAGAAGGAATCAGGTTTTACCTTCCCTTTAAAGAAAGTGCTGACACAGGAATGTGACCCTTTGGTGTCTCCATGTGCTGGCAGAATGGAAGTGGGGTTTCATGGAATTTAGAGGTCAAAACATGAGGAAAAAGGCATTAAATTGTCCTGCAGGCTCCCTCAAATCGAGATTAGTGAGGGAAAGAGAACTGACTTTGTGAATAATCAGATAATTCTGGCAGCAGTCACCAAGTGCTCAGAAACCTGGGGGTTGGTTGTATCCCAGCCTCCTTAGTTTGGAATCTGCAAAGGTCCAGAGCTCAGGAGCTTGGGGACACTCAGCCTTTGATGGTTTTTAACATGCAAAGAAATGTGGATTTTGCTTCCCTGCTTTGGTGACCGTTTCTGTTCCTTTTTATGTTTCAAATGAGTTCCAAACCCAGCACTAGTTTTCCCCTCACTCGTGAAATCATGGGCTGAGGGAAGTGGTCTGTCATGAAATGATTAAAAAATACAATGTACAGGGGCCATCAGAGGTTTGTTATTATATTATCACTTATTAGTATTAAATTATTATCACTTTATTATTAAAAGAAAAAACCAAACCAGAATCAGGAGGGAAGGAAGTTTTCCTCACTGCAAACCTTTCCTTCCTCACTGACCTGAATCCAAGTGGGCTTCTCCTGGCTCCTTTCCCACTGGAATCAGAATTCCTTCCTTTAGCCTGTCAGTGGGATGCACAGGTATTTGTGTGTTCTGGAGTGAATTGATTATTGATAATTATCACTGATAGTGGTTGTGATCAGTGTGGGACTCCCTGTTGTTCCGTGGGGTCAGCAGGATGCACAGAGCTCCTGCTGCACTTCCCACCAGGATCCTGAGTTCAGCCAGCGAAGGGCTGTTGGGAATAAACTGCCCTCTGGAATTCAGAACCTCTTCTTCCCAGTTTCTGGAGTCTGTTCAGGCTCTTTTCCCTCGGTAGGAACTGAGGGCTTGGATTTTTCCCTGGGAACAGGATACTTTGCTTGTGTTCTCTCCTTCCCCGGCCCCTGGCCCAGGGCATTGTCCAGGTGTGTTGGGAAGCCGTGTGACATTCCAGTGACCTCAGCAGGACTTGCTCCGTGTCCTTTGTGAACTGAACACACAGGGGTGCTGCTGGAACAGGGGCTGGTTTCCCAAATTCTGGCACTGCCAAGGAGCTGCAAACCCGGGATCGGGGCTGGGCTGTCCCAGGCTGGGTTTGTGTCTGGGTGTCCTTCTCTTATGAGACATTCCTGGAAAAGAGAGGAGGAGGGAACTGGGAGTCAGGAAGAGGCTCTGGAGGGCTCTGGGTGCTGTGTCAGAGGGACTGGTTGTTGTGCCCCAGCCAGAGCTCTGCTCCTCCATCCCACGTGGATCCTGTGCAGATCCAGAAGGTTTCCTGGGGATGGGCAAGGACTGGGCAATTCCTGCCACAATCTGCAGCAGCTCCTCCTTGTTATCCTTGTCCCACCCACAGGGGTGTGTTGGGAATCCCTGGAGAACAGACTCTGCAACAGGAACACTTGTGGGTTTGTTACCTACGAATGGGAACCAGGGACCTGAGAGTCCTGGGAAAACAGGGATCTGTGAGCCTTGGGAAAGCAGGGACCTGTGAGCCTTGGGAAAGCAGGGATCTGTGAGCCTTGGGAAAGCAGGGATCTGTGAGTCCTGGGAAAACAGAGATCTGTGAGCCTTGGGAAAGCAGGGATCTGTGAGCCTTGGGAAAGCAGGGACTTGTGAGCCTTGGGAAAGCAGGGATCTGTGAGTCTTGGGAAACCAGGGACTTGTGAGCCTTGGGAAAGCAGGGATCTGTGAGTTTTGGGAAAACAGGGACATGTGACTTCTGGGAAAGCAGAGACTTGTGGGTCCTGGGAAACCAGAAATCCATCAATCCTGGGAAACCAGAGACCTCTGAGTGTTGGGAAACCAGGGATCCATCAGTCCCGGGAAACCAGGGATCTGTGAGTGTTGGGAAACCAGGGATCCATCAATCCTGGGAAACCAAGGATCTGTGAGTGTTGGGAAACCAGGGATCCATCAGTCCTGGGAAACCAGGGATCTGTGAGTGTTGGACAAGCAGTAAACTGTGAGTCTCCAGAAATGAGGGCTCTGTGGATGCCAGGAAACCAAGGAGCTGTGATTGTTGGGAAAGGAGGGATCCATCAGTCCTGGGCGAGTCTTTGGAAGGCAGGGGCCGGTGCTGCTCAGAACTCAGGGCTCCTGGCTCCCGGGAGAGCAGGGCCCTGCCGGCGCCGTGGCCAGCCCTGGGCCATGTTCCCGTGCAGGCCCAGCCCGAGGCAGCCCGGCCGTGCCCTCGCCGTGCCCGCAGCGCCATCCCCGCGTCCCGCCCGCGCTGCGCTGGAGCCGCTCCGTGCCGGGGTAACTGCGTCCGAGGCAGCAAGTCTCCGTGGGATGGAAATGCTTGACTTGCTTCCTGGGGCCAGCGGGGGGGCACGAGAGATGAGGGTTCACAGAATACCCTGTGAACTTTCACCCCTCTGTATGGAAACTTGTTTCAGGGTCAAATCCTTGTAGCCGCCTCCTTGCCACGGTCAGTGCCAGCCCTACTATTCCCAACACTGGTGCCAGCGAGGCCTAGGTACGTAACTTTTAAGGAGTTTTTACAGTTCTTTACATCAAAGCGGATGTTTAAACTTTCTGTTAAGCTTTCACCATTTAACAACCTGTATTAATGCTCATTTGAAAGAATGTGACAACTGCTCTGCTGCTAAACTGGGGGGCCCAGCGCCTTTTTCCGTTAAAAACCCCCAGGGAAAAGCGGAAGCTCTTTGTTCCATGTGGATTTTCAGGGGAGAACTGGAATGTGCAATTGCCGTGTTACGAATACAATTCGGAGAGGGTTTTTTTTTTTAGATTTAAATACACCTAAAGAGCCCTGAATGTCCTGCCTGAATGTGCTTGTGTTCTGTGGGTGAGGAGGAGCTCCTGGCACGGCCGTGCCGGGCACACGGAACACTTCCCGAGCCGAGGAGAACTCTGGGAGCAAAGAGAGTGTTTAGAACCGGCTGGGTGTCGCTTGGTCAAACACATCTGTCTGGAACAGGTCACTGCCACCTTGGGATCAGAGTTTCCTTAAGTTGTTCCTTTTTGCCAAACATTGATTTGTGTCTCGTGTGTCCGCGTGAATTCCGGGTTCCACACACTGGTTTGGGCTGAAAACCCACAAAGCTCAGGTGGATTTTTTTTTTAAATTCAGTCCGTGAAAGGTTGTTAGAAACATTTTTTGGAAGCTCCCACTTGCTATTTCAAATCCCAGTGCTAACTTTAGGCCTTGTTTTACTTCTCTTTTTCTGGATAGGATCAGTTCTTAAGAGCAGCCCCTGTCACTGGAGGAATGGGAGCTCAGCTGATGAGGAAAATGGGCTGGAGAGAAGGAGAAGGGCTTGGGAAGAACAAGGAAGGCAGCGTGGAGCCCATCATGGTGGACTTTAAGACAGACCGCAAAGGTGAGTCCTGCCCTCGGGGTGTCCCGGGCTCCCCGAGCTGCTGGGGCTGGAGAGGGGCAGGATCTCCTGATGGAGCAAGGCTGGCCTGGCTGCCTGCCCTGCAAGAGTGAACAGGTCCTGGGATTCTGCTCCTGTTCTGTTTTAGGCTTTGTCCTTGTGCTGTGAGCTCTGCCAGGTGTCCTTTGCCTTCCCTGCCCTTCCCCTGCCCTGGTACAAAGTGCTTCCCAGCTGTTCTTCCGTTAGGGATGTGCTCCAGTGGGATGCACGGAGGAGGCACAGGCAGGGATCTGGCTGTGGAAGAGCTGTGGTGGCTGGTGTGGAGACAGTGCTGGAGCAGGAGCAGGGCAGGATGGCAGGGGAGCAGTTGAACCCTGGCTGGGCTGGGGTGAGACCCCCCAACCTGTCACCCTCAGGGCTTGGGGCTTCCACAGGGATTTGGTTCCTGGTCTGTCCTTCATGTCCCTGCTGTTCCATCTCTGCTCTGATCTGCTGGAGGCTCCCCTGCTCAGCTCAGGGCTGGTTCCAGAGGCAGCTTTAGCCATCTCTCCTCTCTCTGTGTAAACCACCTCTGTGTCCCTGGTTTCCTGTCCGTGGCCACAGCTGGAAAACCCCCTGGATCCAGCAGAACCATCCAGCCCATTCCAGGCCGTGGAGCTGCTCCTTCAGCCAGGCCAGGGTGCTTTGGAGGTGGAGGACAATTTTCCACCTGAAACACCCATCCAAGTTCTGACCATTTTAAACCTAGGATGCCAAATTCCAGCAGTCAGGATTTCTGCTGGAATTGTTCTGTTCTTCACAAACCTTTAATATATGAAATAGGTCACAAGTGATATCAAAGCACAGAAATACTCAGAATTATTCCAAGACCAGGTTGGACGGGGCTTGGAGCAGCCTGGGCTGGTGGAAGGTGTCCCTGCCCATGGCAGGGGTGGCACTGGATGGGCTTTGAGGTCCCTCCCACCCAAACCATTCTGGGGGTCTGGGATTTCAGGGCTTGTTTTTGCTTTGGTCACTGCTCAGAACTGAGCTTGGAAGAAAACAAAGCAGGTTGGACTCGGTGATCTTGGAGGTCTTTACCAACCTCAGTGATTTTGGGATTCTGTGAATGACCAAACTCTTCCCATGTTTTTCTTCTGTACAATCTTTCTGTGCCAAGGAATTAAAACCAAAAGGTGGCTCGTGACAGTGATGGCCAAGGATTCCTCTTCCTGGCCTGTGACAGTCATGTGAAAAGAGGGATAACCTTAGTGCCAACTGGGCTTTGCTTTGGATTTCCTGCCTTTGGAGTGTTTGTGATCATATGGGCAACCTTATCTGGTCATTCCCACAAAATTCTGCCTGGATGCAGAATCCTCTCTCCTTTTGAGCCACCAGCTCTGGGACACAGGGAGGTGAGGCAGCAGCTTTCCTGCACTGTGGGGAGGCAGCTGGACAGGGATTATCCATTTAGGACAAGCAGTTCTTCAGACATTACTGTTCTTGGATGATTAAATGTCTGAAAAGTCCTTTTTTTAAATTTCTGTGCAGAGTTTTAAAGAAAAGTCAGGAATTTTTGAAAGCAGATCTGTCTGTTAATAAATAACCCAGCCAAGTTTGTTTTGTAAGGATTTTTAACACATTTTTGAACTTATTCCTCAAATAAAATACAATTCCTAGTCCCAGGAATGTGCCAGGGAGTGACTCAGGAGGCAGCAGCTTCTTGGAAGTTCCTTGTTGAGGTCCCAGAGACAAGATGTGGAGCTGAGTGTCAGTGCTTGGAGTGACAGGGAGAGTTTGAACGTGGAGAGAGTTCTCTGGCTGGTTGGGATGCAAAATTCTGTAAGGGGGAAACCCCCAACCTCCTTCAGGGATTGTTGTCTCCCATGGGTTTGTGCCCCTTGGAAAGTCCCTGCTCAGGAGCTGCAGGAATGTTGGGATGAGTGTCTGGTAAGGAGGGAAGGACTGTCTTGGAAAGCAAAGCAAACCCAAATGCCACCCAAAAACAAAGGTGAAGGAGCAGGAAGACACTGGAAGCACTTGCAGTATCTCCCTGTCCTCAATCCCCAAACAACAGGAAAACTGGAGGTAAGAAGCAAAGGAATGTGGAGGGGCTGAAGTCTGAGAATGGCAAAATCCATGGGGAGAAACTTGGGTTTCTCTCACAGCCAGTCACTGGCATTTCAGACATTTTTGGCAATTCCTCATTTTATTTCTTACTCTTGGAAGATTTTCCAAAGAAAAATGTGGAGCTTTGGTGTTTCCCTGGGGCTCCATGAGAAGCCGGGCTCCCTGCACCCACCTGGGGCTGTTCCTGCTCCTCTGCCCCCTATTTCCTTATCTCCCAGTGGGGTGGAGGTGACAGTCCCCGGGCTGTGACCCTGCACACAGAGGGAATTGGAACACTGGGAAATACAGGGAGCACGTGTGTGATCCCACTCCATGGGCTCATTCCTGGCATGAGGGGACACACGGGGACATTTCCCAGTCCATGGGAATCCTTCCCGTGCTCCGTGTGTTGGAGGCAGACTGAGGGACTCCTGGGCTGCACAAGACAGAGTTCTTCAGTTCCTCTCTTGTTTCTCCAAAGGGGTCGTGGAAAACCGGGTTTCCCTGGAAAACCAGGGGGTTTCTGACCTGTGCAAGACTGCTCAAAAGTTTTTTGTTCAGGGTCTTCCTGGAGCCTTTGGGAAAAACAGAGGGGAAAACACTGGATGAAAGGGAGGCTTGAGACTCGTGTGGAGTCTGCAGGTGTTCCCACTGATCCTGTTCTTGCTTTGCTGCTGAGAACACAGGGATCAGGTGGGAATCAGGGATGTGAACTGCACTGTGTTGTTTCCAGGGCTGGTTGCTGTGGGAGAGAAGGCCCAGAAGAGATCCGGCCATTACGTGGTGATGAAGGATCTTTCAGGTGAGATTTTCTCCCCCAAATCCCGTGGTTGCCAAAGGCTGCTCTGGTACTGAAGCCTGGGCTGTGTGTGTGGCCAGGGAAGCACCCGGTGTCTGCGCTGATGGAGATCTGCAACAAGAGGAGGTGGACACCCCCCGAGTTCGTGTTGGTGGACGACAGTGGGCCTGATCACCGCAAGCATTTCATCTTCAAGGTGGGTCTGAGCTGCCTCAGCTGCTGCTGAGTCGCTGTCCCAGGGCAGGGAATTCCTGTTTCTGTTTGATGGAACCATCTCAGCCACCTCAGGGGTGGCCAAGGATGGTGAGTTGATCCCAGGGCTGGAGCCCCTCTGCTCTGGAGCCAGGCTGGGAGAGCTGGGGGGTTCACCTGGAGAAGAGAAGGCTCCAGGGAGAGCTGAGAGCCCCTTGCAGGGCCTAAAGGGGCTCCAGGAGAGCTGGAGAGGGACTGGGGACAAGGGATGGAGGGACAGGACACAGGGAATGGCTTCCACTGCCAGAGGGCAGGGTTAGATGGGATATTGGGAAGGAATTCCTGGCTGTGAGGGTGGGCAGGGACTGGGATAGAATTCCCAGAGAAGCTGTGGCTGCCCCTGGATCCCTGGAAGTGTCCAAGCTGGGGCTTGGAGCAACCTGGGCTGGTGGAAGGTGGCACTGGATGGGCTTTAAGGTCCCTCCCACCCCAGCCCAGGCTGTGATTCCACGCAGGGGCTCTGCTGCCAGCCCTGGATTGCTGTGCCCCGGGCGAGGGGTCCCCTTGGAGCCCTGGCAGCTTTTCCAAGGCCGCCTTTCGCTGTCCCCAGGTGAGAGTCAACGGCAACGAGTACCGGCCCACCTTTGCCAGCCTTAACAAGAAGCACGCGAAGGCCACGGCGGCCACGGCGGCGCTGCAGGCGATGGGGCTCGTACCAAAGGAGAGCATGGTCAACACCACCATGTTCAGGAGTGCCTCCCACCGCTGAGCCGGGCCGGGCGGCCGCGCCTCCTGCGCCGCACAACTCTCGGTGTTCGGCCCTCGGGTTGTAAATACGTCGGCAGTTCCCACCTTGTAAAAACTGTACAGACACCCACAGGTTTTTTTCTTTTGTACCATCCAAATGTATTTAAATCATACTTAGTTTTTGGTATGTTTATATTGTTTACATTAGTGATGTAATTATTTCTTAAACGACTAAATCGGAGGACAGGCTCTGGAGGCATCGGGAATCCAAACCCACGGCTAAAGCTCCTGCAGTTCCTCTCCCTGTGGAACGCTGACGCTGGGGGGTCCCTGGAGAGCACAGGATTGTACCCCCCGGCCCTGCCCCGGGGGGCCCTCAGTGGCCACCTGCGCTCTGGGACAGCCGGACGAGGCGACGAGAGGCTTCCGGAGGGACACGGAGGTGACTCCCGCCTGTCCCCGGGACAGAGGGGCTGTTCCCAACCAGTGAACTCACTGCCCGATGCCGATCGTGCGGATTTGTGGTTCATGTGAATTTTGAACTTTACCGGATCTACAACTGGACTGGGGGGGAGGGGGTAGGATGACGCTTCAATTGTTGTACCCGACTTGGTCAATAAAGCAGCACAAGTTCATAATCTGCACCCCTGGTCAGCAGACAGTAATTCCAGTGGATGCCAAGCCAGGAACCGGGAATTTAAATATGCCAAAATGCCTTCTGGAAGAACCACACGCAGCATAGAAGTGGCTTTGGAAGGATTATCAACAGCCATGGGGTGGGAGGAGCAGGTCTGGTTATTTTTGTTGCTTTGGTCTCTTACAAAATAACTCTTTGGGTTTAACATTTCCATACGGATCCTGTGCCCCCAGGGAGAGCCTTGGGCAGTTGGGCAGGAGAGGACGTAGAAAGCTTTTCCTCCTCGTTACTTTATCTGTTATTTAAGAAGTATCAGTCCTTTGCCTGCGTGCCCTTGGAACTGGACAGGGCACTGCACCCTTCCTGCCAGCTCTGAGCTGGTGCCAGGATTTCTGGACTGGGATAGTTCAGGTGCTCATTCCAGAGAAGTTTTTTTTGAGCTGTTGTATCTGAGCTGGGTCTGGGGCAGGAACTAACTCAGGCCTCCCGTGAGGAATTCCTGGTGCCTGGAGCCCATCAGTGTCACAGAACAAGGTCTGTCCTTGCCCTGAGGGGACAGGAACAAGGTCTGTCCTTGCCCTGAGGGGACAGGGGTTGGTGTCTCGTGTGCAGCAGAGAAATGGGGTTGGTTTGCAGACAAAAGAGCCCCTCCGAGTCTGTCCAAGCGCTCTGGAAATGCTTCAGTTGATCTTCATTTTCATGGACGTTGTTGTCTTGAATTAAACTTTTTTCCCTTTGGCTTCTCGCCTTCGGTCTCTCCCTGAGTGTTTGGAGCTTCTCCAGGCTGTGGCTGAACTGCTGGGAAGGTGTGTGAGATCCAGAGGGAGCCTGGGAGTGCTGGGTGGGGGGTCTGTCTCAGCCCTTGGGTGCAGGATCCATCCCGGGGTGGGAGCAGCTCCTGCCCAGACCTGGGGCTTTGACAGAGCTGAGGCCTCGGAGCTGCTGAGGGTCCTGTTCCTGTGGCAGCTCCGGCTTCCCACTGGGATATGATCCAGTCTGGGAAATGTACAGTCTCCTGTACTTGTTCTGTTCCTTCTTTGGTGTCCCTGCTCCATGTTAAGGTAAAGACCTGAGTTCTTTCCCAGCAGCAGAGAAATCCAATCAAAGGGGTGAAAATAGTGATGGAATAGTCATGGAATCATGGAATATCCTGAGCTGGAAGGATCATCCAGTCCAAGCCCTGGCCCTGCTCAGGACACCCCACCAATCCCCCGTGTCCCTGAGAACATTGTCCAATGTTCATTAATTGCTGGATTTGTTATGGAAAAGTGTAGAAAACAATGAAATGGGGACTGTGCTGCCCTGCTCCCCCCCCAGGAAGAGAGACTCCGTATTTAATGCTCCAAGAGCCTCTGTGTGTCCTGAGGGAGGGTCTGGATCTGGGCTGGAGTCAGTGAACCCCAAGGATGACAGGTCACAGCAGTCCCTGTAAAGCCACAGTGTAACTGTATCCCTGGGTATTCCTGGGGCAGGACACCTCCTGTGCCGGGGATGAACAGGCAGAGGAAGCTTTTCCTGCCTCAGGCTGCAGTGGCTGCTCTTGGAAAAGCCCTCCCAGCCCATGGATCCCCCTGTGCCCCATCCCCACCTTGTCCCCCAGCCCAGAGCACTGAGTGCCACGGCCAGGCCTTCCTGGGACACCTCCAGGGCTGGGCACTCCAAACCTCCCTGGGCAGCCCCTGCCAAGGCCTCACCACCCTTTCCAGCAGGAAATTCCTCCTGAGCAGGTGCTGCAGCCATTTAATTCCTCCCCCTTGTTGTGATCCAGGTGTAGTTCGTACAAAGGACTCCCTTTAACCCCGGGCAGGGGGTGGGACTGGGAGTTCTCCTAAGCAGCTCTGGGGAATATCCACCTTTTAGCTGGATCCAGCTGCAGCCACAGTTCCAGGTCCCCCATCCATCTCTGTGGAGCTCCTGACTAGGTGCTGGGAGCAGCCTGGGAATGAGTTTTGCCAAGAATTCCACCCATCCATAGAATCCCAGAAGGTCTGGGTTGGAAGGCACTGTAAGCCTCATCTTGTTCCAAGCCCCTGCCATGGAAAGTTCTAGTTCCAAACGGGTTGAGTTCCTGCCTGGAGCAGGAATTCCGTACTCAGACCAGACTGTGCCTGTGCTGGGGGAGCACAGACCTGCCTGCAAACCACACCCATAAAAAGAAGAGTTTTATTTAAAAAAGACTTTCTAAAATACAAAAGGAGAAGCCCAAAGCCTCTCTTTCCGTTAAAAGTCCTTGGAAGTGTTTCCGTGCCATGGGCGGTGTCTGGGATGTCCCTCCCGACCTGCCCAGGTGCTGCCCACACCCCCTGAGCACAGCACACCTGGAACATCCTGCTCCAGGCAGTGGCACCAGCATTCCTAGGCCTTCCAGGTGTAGGCATAGTCCTTCATCTCCAGGAAGCGGATGGCAGACTTGCCCAGTGTTGGACACTGCCTCAGCTCATCCAGAGTCTTGGGATGCAATCCACACGCAGGGAGATCCTGCTGGGATCCCACAGCTTCCTGTGGGAACACACGACAAGGAGTCACACATGGGACGGGTGTTTCTGTACCTCCAAACATGCCCTTGGACACCCCTGGGGAGCTCCTGCTCTTCCCATTATCCCATTTCTGAGGGAATGACAAGCCACAGGGGCTGCCAGTGGTGATCACAGGGGGAGGTTTGTGTCCCAGGTTTGCTCTCCAGCCCCGTTCCCAGGGAAGGTGTTGGTGTCCTGTTTGCTCTCCAGCCCTGTTCCCGGGGAAGGTGGTTTTGTCCCCAGTTTGCCCCCAGCCCCATTCCCAGGGAAGGTGTTGGTGTCCCCGTTTGCCCCCCATCCCCGTTCCCAGGGAAGGTGTTGGTGTCCCAGGTTTGCCCCCCAGCCCCGTTCCCAGGGAAGGTGTTGGTGTCCCCGTTTGCCCCCATCCCCGTTCCCAGGGAAGGTGTTGGTGTCCCCGTTTGCCCCCATCCCCGTTCCCAGGCAGGGCTGTGCTCACCTGGGGCTGGGGGCAGCAGTTGAAGGCGGCGCTGGGCTGGTGTGTGCTGAGCAGGGCACGGAAGGCCCCGCGCTGGGCCGGGCCCAGCAGCCGGGTGAGCGCCCGCAGGGTGTGGGGCAGGACGGGCCCCAGCACCTCCAGGCTGAACACGTCCTCCGAGCCCCCCGGCACGCGGGCACGGGCACTGCGGGCCTGGGGGCACAGCAGGGATGGGGGGCACAGCAGGGATGGGGGGCACAGCAGGGATCGGGGGGCACAGCAGGGATGGGGGGCACAGCAGGGATGGGGGGCACAGCAGGGATGGGGGGCACAGCAGGGATCGGGGGGCACAGCAGGGATGGGGGGCACAGCAGGGATGGGGGGCACAGCAGGGATCAAGGGGGCACAGCAGGGATCAGTGCTGCCCTCGGCACGGCCCTGCCAGCTCCCACCCACTCTGACACCACGGGGCCATGGAAAATGGGAACACTTCTCAACATTGTCAACTCCCCACTCAGTGCACCAGCACTGCCATGGCTTTACTCCTAAAATGCACCACCGGGAGTGGGGATTGTAGGAAGTGAAGTGCAAAGAACAGGGTGAACTTCTCTGGTGGAATAAGCAGCTCATCCCGTTCTTACTGGGCAGAAATTCCTGGCTGGGAGGGTAGGGAGGCCCTGGCCCAGGTTGCCCAGAGAAGCTGTGGCTGCCCCTGGATCCCTGGAAGTGTCCAAGGCCAGGTTGGACGGGGCTTGGAGCACCCTGGGCTGGTGGAAGGTGTCCCTGCCCATGGCAGGGGGTGGCACTGGATGATCCTTAAGGTCCCTGCCAGCCCAAATGGCCCCTCACAGGAACAGCTGGTGAGCTGTGGCTCAGAGGCTCCTTGCTGCAAAGGGCTGGGACAGCCTCAGACCCCACAAGAGCTCGGGAGGAACCTTTCAGCCACCCTTTTCCCCCCAGGCAGCCCTGCCTGTCTGAGGTGCAGGAGGGGAACCCGGGGCTGTGTGCAGCCCAGGGCCGTGTGTGGGTGCAGGGGGGTTTAGGAACAGGCTGCACTGCACACACCAGGCTGGCTCGGGCTCCAGCCACAACACCCCCTCTGTGGTGCCTGAGGGAAAGGACACCAAGGTGGGGGTGAGGAAACCCTGCCTGTGCCCTGCCCTCACCTTGAGCGTGTGCATGGTGCCCCCCCGGAAGGCCACGGGGGACAGCAGCGTGGGGGGCAGCCCCGCCTGCGGCCCCGCCACGGCCACCAGGCTGCGGCAGTTGATGAGCAGGTTCAGCAGGGTCAGCGTGGCCGAGCCCCTCACCAGCGCCAGCGACTCGGGCCTGTGGTCCACCTGCACCTCCTGCTTCTCCTTGCGCCTGGGAACGGGAGTCACGGGAAAACCACGGCCAGGGGGGAAATATCCCCGTGCAAAGGCAGAGCTGGAGCAGCAGAGCCCCCCCCACCCCCTCTGAGCAATCGAGTCCTTCAAGCCCAAAAGCCAAACCCCACCAAGTTTGCACTGATTTGTTCTTCGAATATTAAGCAGCATCTTAATCCTGGCTTCAGATTCCTAGAAATTCTTGTAAAGGAACTCAAGAAGACATGCACAGTCTCTCAGCATGCAGGAATGGGAGGATTCATATTTGGAAAACAGCTCTCAAAAGCTCTGAGAGAACTTAAACCTGTACCACAGCACTGTAGCAGCCGCAGGGTTTCCCGGTGTCGCACCTCTGGAAGTGCAAAGGAAGGATACAGTTGGATAGAAATGGTGTCTGGTTTCTTCACCTCGTCTTGGACTCCCATCTCCTCTAGCCAAGAGAAACTTTCCTCATCATCATCGCTCAGAGCTGGTTCCCTGGAAAGCACAGGATCAGTGTTAGCAGGGCAGCACCTCCGAGGAGTTTTCCAAATGGGCTGTGCAGGAGCCTGGAGATGCCCTTGAATTCCAGCACTGCACAGGGCTGTCACTTACTCTGCATCCTCTGCACTGCTGCCCCCTCTGAGGCCGTCAGCCACTTCTGTTCCCAAATCCTCCTCGGAGTTCTTCTGTCTCCTGGCTCTTTCTTCTACGAAAGGTAAGGAGAACTCTATGCCTGGAGCAGAGGAGAGAGAGCAGTGAGCGGTTCTGTCGCACAGCCCCTGCCTTCTGTGAGCCCTGCCCGTGCCGGCAGGACTGGCTGCACTTGCCTTCGCTCCTGAGGGCCTCCCTGAAGCCGCGGGTGGTGGGGGCGATGGCGGCGCTGGGCACGGCGCTGCCCCCCAGCCCCGCGGCGCGGAACAGCACCGTGAACTGCGGGCAGCACACGTAGAAATAGGGACACAGCCCCGCCTTGAGCAGCCGGTACAGCGAGGAGAAGCTCACACACCTGGGAACGAGCAGCAACAGCCCTCACGGCAGGCATTCCTTGGCTACTGACATCGCACAGGAACTTGGGACGACGGATGGAGGGACAGCACACAGGGAATGGCTTCCCACTGCCAGAGGGCAGGGTTAGATGGGAGACTGGGAAGGAATTCCTGGTTGGGAGGGTGGTGAGGCCCTGGCATGGGTTGCCCCTGTGGCTGCCCCTGTATCCCTGGAAGTGTCCCAGGCCAGGTTGGACAGGCCTTGGAGCAACCTGAGCTAGTGGAAGGTGTCCCTGCCCATGGCAGGGGGTGGAACGAGAAGATCCTTAAAATCCCTCCCATCCCAAACCATCCTGTGATTCTGTGATTAATTAAAATCCCATTGTCTTAATCTTACCAAATACATGAATAATTTGGTTCCACTCACCAGTCACTCCTGAGCACTTGCTGCAAGGCCTCATCCTGTGCCCAAGGACAAGCCTTTCCAGCTATTTTCCTGTCTGCCCCAATCCGAGGGAACAGCGGCAGCCACGGCAGCGAAGGGTGGAGCCAGTACACGAGGCTCTGCTGGAAGGCACAACGCAGCTCCGTGGACAGCTGGGGTTCCTGGAGATCCAAGAGGGTTTGAGGAGGACGGGAAAGCTGCCAGACACAAAGCTGGAGCTCCAGCCACCCTCCCAGCTCTCACCTGCACACTCTGGGGCAAGGTGGTTTCTGTAGCTCTACAGTGCTGAGCAAGTCCCTGAGCTTCCTCTTGTGCTTTTAGATGTTCCGTCCAGGTGAAAGGTTGGGAAGACATGAATAGAATCCGTGTTTTAATACTCCAGTCTGCAGGGAATTCCTGTCTTGGTGAGGAGGGAACTTTGGGTACAGCAGTAGGTGAATGAAGGTCCTGTCCAAACAGAGACAGCATCAGTTCAGTCACAGAAAATTAAACCTGTTCACAAGTGAAACCAAAAGCACACTTTAGACGCAGCTGATGATTTCAGTCAGTACCAGATTCTAATAGAAATAACCCATTTTGTTGCTTATAAAACCACACAAGATGGTTTTCACCCACAGGAGTCTTTCCAGCAATCATAAACAGGAACAGATCAAAGGAGAAATGATTCAAAAAAATGAGAAAACAGCTAAAACCTTCCCAGCACTGTGCGCTGTTTCCTACCTCGGTCAGGGCGAGGATGTCGGCTCCTCCCGCGGGCTCTGCTCTCCCGGGGGGCTTCTCTTCACAGGCAGGCTCTAAAAACTGAACGAAACAGCAGCGTAAGGCCCAAAGGAGCAAAGGAAGCACCGGGCCGATCATTTTAAAAAACGCCCCGGCAGTGACATTTCACGGCTGATCCCAAGCACGTCCAGGCTGCAAACACCCACCCCTGGGGCGAGCACGAGATCCCCACACGGTGCTGAGCAAGAGTCCAGACTGACTTGTATGAGGCCGGGCCGAGCCCCGGTGAGGATTTAAAGGGGGCTCGGGGCTGAGGGCGAGGGCTGAGAGCGCGGGCCGAGGCCGAGGGTGCTGAGGGAGAGGACTGAGGACGAGGGCTGATGGCGACGGCGCTAAAGGGCGAGGGCGCCGAGTCCCCTCCCCGCGTCTCCCCTCGCCTCTCCGGCGCCACGCGGAGAGCCCCCGGTGCCGGGGCTCGGTCCCACCTGCCAGAAGGGCGCTGCCGATGGATCCCCGCCCGCCGGGGCCGGGGGCTGAGGGGCCGCCGCCCGCTGAGGCGCGTTGTTGTTGTTCAGGCTGCAGAAGGGGTTGCGGCGGGCGGGCGCGGAGGGGCCCCGCGGGGCCGGGGCGGCGGCGGCAGCGGCGGGTTCGCTCCTCCGCCGGCGTTTGCGCTTCAGCCGCAGCATCGCCGGCGGCCTCTGGAAGCCGGGCGGGTCCCCGGGCTCGGCGGGGGCGGCCATGGCCGAGCGCAGCCCGCAGCACCCGCGGGCCCGGCCCGGCGCCAAAGGCCGCCCGCTCCGCCCCGGGGCGGCGCTGAGGGAGCGGCGCCGCCATCGCTGCGCCCTCAGGGCTCGGGGGGAGAGCGGCTCCCGCCAGCGCCCTTCGGCCGGGGCACGGACTAATAAAGGGGCAAAAAAATGCTGCTCAGGAACATCAGTGGAGCTCCGTTCGGAAACCAGCCCCAACTGCTGTGGGCGGGGGTGTCAAAGTCACCACACGGCTGCACCAGCGCAAAAAGCACCTGTGGAGACGCTGCGGCCCGGTCCCAGCTGTGTGATATGTGAGACTAAACACACAGGGTTTAGTCTTTTATCCCAAATACACTAAAAACCCAGGGGGTTTTATCCCAGATAAACTAGTCTCTTTGGGCTCGAGATCTAGTTTTGGTCACAGCAGTCTGCGGTACATGGGGTTCAAAAGGCATAATACGTGATAAAAATAAATAAATAATAAATTACTGCTGATTAATTTAAGTTGCTGGTCGGGTGTATGAAATTCACCACAGGGCAAAAATCACCTGTGGGGATACCAGGACCAGCTGGGTGAGAGGTGCCACTAAACACACGGGGTTTAGTCTCTTTGGGGTAAAACCCCTTAGTTCTTAAGTCTATTTGCAATAGAAACTAGTTCTGATTGCACTACTCTGTTGTAGCTGGGGTTCAAAATGCACAATAAATAATAAAAATAAATGATTGTAAATAAATGTGGTTCAAGAGGCATAAAGAGGTACTTAGGATCAACATATCTACTGGCAAAAGATTTAATAAAAGAAAAAAAATATCTTTCTTTAGCAGTCTTGTCAGTGTTTTGTTTTTGGTTTTTTTTTTTTTTTTTTGTTTTGTTTTGTTTTGTTTTGTTTTTTTTCTTTTAAATTTTTTAATTTCTTGTTTCCTGTGGTCTGCTTTATCTTGCAAACGCTTAGGCTCAAATGAGCAACATCAGATAAAAATCAACAGTTGGGTACAAGGTTTCAGAAGAACTGTGGCACTAAGGGAGGGTTCACATGCTTTAGACACGTGTGTACACACGTGCATAACAGCATCCCTTCTTTTCGGGGCTGCATTACATCACATGAGCAGTACAATCAGATTTCCTCCTGTTTTCATACACTGCCCATGCATCATTTATCAGGAACCTGCTCCAAATCCAGTGAGTGACAGAAGACAGATTAATTATGGTTCTGGATGATTTTTTTCCCCCTTTAATTTCTTATGGTTGAAAACCAACAGCAGCTGGGTTTGCCTGTAGATGTTACTGATGTTTGTAACTGGGGCAGGGCAGACAAGATCTGTAGGTCAAGGCTGCTGCTTTGGAAGCTGCTGATGGGAACATTCTGCTCATGTGGATTAAAAAAAACCCTGAAGTCACAGGAGCTTCGAGACCACTTGTGCTGAGGTACAAAGGATGTTTAAATTCTGGTAACAGAACTGTCTGAAAGTGTACACTGATTCACTCCACAAATATATTACGTTTCTTTGTCTCCCACAGGCTCAGAAATGAGGAGATTGCCTGTCAGAACTGGATGACTTGTCTTTTTCTGGCTTGATTCCTCTGAACAATTTCCATAGAAACTTTGGCCTCGTACAGTGGGATCGGTTCATCCAGCTGAGGCCTAAAGGGAAAGAGTAAAAGTGTCTGCTGAGCACACTCAGATCAACAGGGATGTCACAGGACAGACTTTACTTTCACTGTGTAAACCTCACTCCTTAAACAAAATAAAAGTTTTATAGCTTTGCTCGAGTGCACAGGAGGAGGGAAAAGCCCTAAAAGCAAACAGGAAACAGAATTTAATAAAAGTATATCCTTAGAGGGGGGAAAAAAGAGGTGGTGGTGAGGGTTTTGCTCAACAGCAACAGTTATCCTGCTTCGAGGGAAGGGGTCCCACCTCGTTATGGGAGTGTTCCTCTCTCCTGAAGCTCTTCTCAGGAGTGTTAGAGCTGGCAAGAGTTTTCTGCTTCTAATGCTGAAGTAAAAAAACCCACAAAGCCCCTGAGATCTCTCACCTGAAAATGCCACTTGATAATTTCTCCATGATATCTTCTAGGATGGGTATCCAAGAAGACTGTCAAGGAACAACAGAGCTGGAGAGAAACCTCTAAATAATCACGTTTGCTGGTCAGAGCCCTGGACTGATACAAGCCCAGCAGGATCCAGGCAAAAGGAAAATGAATCTCAATTCCAATCTTTAGATCAGATTTTTGCACTTGTTTCTATATGAGAGACTTTTCCCCCAATAGGATGAAGAAATGAAATATGGGATATTTCAATTCTTTCAATATAAAAATATTCAATATGAAATACAAGTGCAGCCTGCACTAGTACAACATTAATCAATTATTAATCAACTAATCAACAATTTTCTGTGCAGGATGAAGAGGACAGACTTTGGGACCAGATAACTGCCCTGACTATTCATACAGGCACCCAAAATAAATCAAAATACAACTGGGAACATAGGAGAGCCTGGGAATTCTTGGAGCAGAGCTGCCATCTGTGAGTTGATGAGTAACACCCAGGACAGCACAACAGATGGGGCTGTATTTAGGCTTTGTAGGAAACTCAAAAAATAAGGTTCATCCTTCATTTTAAGAGCAATCGGGTTGTTATTTGAAACTCAAGTCCTTTAAAAAGCCATCAGCTTGTGATTTCTTCAGACACTAATGCCAGGTGCTCCAGAATTTCACAAGATACACAGGTCCTTAAATCCAAACCCACACAAACCTTCCAGGACTGGAAATGTGATGCTCAGGGAGCTCAGTCCAGCTGCTCCAGCCCAAATTTAGAAGGCATTCTTCTTCCCATCATTCCTTTTCCCACACCCATATCTTCCCTCCATGCCTTCTGGGTACATTAACAAATAAGTACATTTTATGTACATTGCAAAGAAGGGAATGGTAAGAAGCCAAAATATTTGCACTTCTGCAGCGACCTTGACTGCATGAAGTTTACAGATGATGCATCCAATGCCCAAAAGAACAACACAAATCATGCCAGAGTTTCACTTACATAATATCAAAAACTTAGAGAATTAAATCTTCAACTAACTGCTTCAAATTTGAACCAAAATATTGCCTTTTTTGTCCCAGAAAAGGTGTTTTCTATTGCAGCAGAGCTTGTACAGACATTTTCAAGGCCAGAATTCCAAGTGCCCCCCAGAAGGATATAGAGATACTTCCCTTGCTGCACATTGGACAAGTTCCAGATCTCATCGTTCAGGAAGGACACCGTGGCTCCTTTAAGGAACAAGGAATGGCTGTCTGGAGGATCCAGCTTAAGCAAATGGAAGAAAAATGCTATTTAGTTACTTTTCCCCCTAAAAAAATAAAGGTTGAGTGGTTATTCATACAGATGGTTAAAACAGAGAAAAAAAATCACCCCTTGCCCATTCTTAAAACTGAGGAAACTGGTAATATTTACAGGTTTAAGTCATAGTTTTCTGTATATATATCTATATATTTTGTGTACAAGCTACTTGCTGCCACAGGTATCTTTACCTGAAGGTTTTTTTCTGTTGTTATCCAGTGTCCCCCAACCCCAAGCAGAGTGATGATGTCGTGCTTGTGAGGCAGCAGCTGGGATTTTGAAGCTGATTCATCTTCAGCACTATATAATTTCACTGGGGAGGAAGAATAAATTCATCTGAGCTCAGCAAAGGAGAATTTAGAAAATCCAGTATAAATCTATTTCCACACATTTCAGTGGAACTCCAAGAAGTTCTTCAGTTATTTCAGCTGAAAATAGTTGAAAACTCTGAATGTTTTGTATGCTTTATACACTTTATATTTTAAATACTTTATTCAGAATCATATCTTATATGACTGAATAGTAACTACTGCAGAGTTTTCAGCCATTAGAGATGGTTCAGAGTACAGGTTGCCAGTGCTGGCAATTTTGGGCAATTTTTGTATTAAAACGAGGCAGCAGAAACAGTGATGTCACAGCCCTATGCTTTGAACATACTTGTTTTATTTTCACTTTCAAACAGAGGAAGATTTCAGCTGAATTCAGCAGCTTCCACTAGAGGGTGACACAAGGAGGGCTATGGAATAAACTAGCTAAAGAATAAAAGCCTATGAAGTGCTGCAGCTCCCAGCCACATTCCTTGCCAATAATGCTGGAAAGCTCAAGGCAGTGGTGGTGTGAGGAGCAGCTTTCCCGCTGGGAATACCTCCAGCATCCAGCACAGTGTCCACTCCAATACCTCCAGCATCCAGCACAGTGTGCACTCCAATACCTCCAGCATCCAGCACAATGTGCACTCCAATACCTCCAGCATCCAGCACAATGTGCATTCCCAGCCCTCCCCAGGGAATACCTCCAGCATCCAGCACAATGTGCACTCCAATACCTCCAGCATCCAGCACAATGTGCACTCCAATACCTCCAGCATCCAGCACAATGTGCACTCCCAGCCCTCCCGTCTCCTCCAGGCAGCTCTCAGCCACGTCGATCTTGCCGTGGGCCACGTCGATCACCCGGGCTGGAAGAGGGGGACACGGGGGTAACTCCAGGGAAAATGCAGAGTTTACATTCCCAGTACAACAGGAGCCTTCTGGGCTCTCCAAGTATCACAAACCAGGCTGCAGCTGAGTCAGAAAAAAAGTCAAAACCCCTGCCCATCGTTCTCTTCCCTTTTACAACCCAGTGCAAAATCCACACCAAACCCAGGAATGCAGAAGTGAGACTCACAAATCTGTTGGGCCCAAAAGGACAACACGTGGTGCTCTAGGAATCAGAAATCCTTCTGTAAGTTTATTCTTTGCTATTCTTCTTGGCCCTTCAAAACTACCAAGTCCTGGAGTGCCCAGCTGTGTTACTGAAGCCAAAGAGTGGCCAAAAGATAAGGAGGCTTTTTATTTCCCATTACCTCTGGAACAACCACAGCAGCAAAGCTTTGGGTGAGCTCTCCCAGCACAGCTTCCCCTACCCTACAGAACTGATCTCACAGCAGGGATCAACTTATATCCCATGGCTGCCTGATGGTTTTAACCTGGAAATGACTCTCCAGGTCATTAATTAAAGAGAACATGTGGTCATAGTGTAATAAAGATGGCATATTAATTAATTAATTAATGGTAGTCACGTTCCCCATGTGCAAACAAAACCCCATAATATCCTTCTCAGTTTCTTAAAAGGTTGTTCCTATCACAGCAGTTTGACAAGGTATAAAACCTGCAAACACTTTCACTTTGTGAGAACAATTCTGATTTTGTGGACCCAAAGCCTGACTATGACAAAGAAAGGCCAGAGTTTCACCAGTTTGACTGTTTTCTGATTTCTGCTTAGTTTTGTTCCTTAACTCAGCACAGTGCTTCAAACTCCACTTATCAGAATCCTGGTCAAGTTCCTTCCTAAATAATGCTGGAAAAATTTCACTCCACTGTGGCAAAGGCTGAGAACAAACTAATATAATTTTTTATAATCCTTTGTAAATCATACACTTCTCACAAAGCATTTGAAAATCAGTTCAGTTCCTCCTTCTGTGACCTGCACAGCTTCCAAAGTCACGTTATTCTCACTGGCAAAACTGCAGTTTCTCTCTTCCATCACCTCTGGGAGAAGCAGAAGTCCCAGGATTTCCCAGCTTCTCCCAGGGTTTGCTCCCCCCCAGGAAGTTCAGCTGCCAAGTTTAAAAGCTGTCACCCAAAAGATGTGCTGGGGCTTTACTGACTGTGCTCAGGGGAGCCAGAGAGGCCTCCCCTGAAAGCTCAATGCTGGTGTTACAGAAAAAAAAAATCATCACACAAATCAAACTAAAAAAAAAAAAAAAGAATGGGGTATCCCAGGGAACAGAAGAAATATCTCTGTATGTATATATTCTTTTTTTCTTGTGTTTCCAAAAGGAACTCATCACATTATTAATGGAATATTCTGTCTCGAGTCTCAAACACGGGGCATTAAAATGTCAAAATTAGTTACAGTCCCCTCCTTCATCCTATTATTATATTTACTGCAGAGATTACTGAAGACATAAAAAGCCCCATCCTGTTGGTCTAAATACAAATCCTTAAACATTACCAGGAACTTCTACTTCAGGCACCGGGATCAGATTTATTAAAAACAAACCCCCAAAACCCAAACACAAACCCTGAGGCTTTTTGCTTTCACACTCAAACTGTTTCTCTCTTTAAAGCTGTACCCAAGTTCTATTTCTTTATTTGAAGTTGCAACTATAATTCCCCCCTCCCAACCATTCCATGGAGCAGCTTGTTATGCCCAACACAAACTGCTGCTCACTGAAAACTGAGAGACTCTTGCTAAAAAACTCCCAAAAAACCCACTAAACGAGCACAAAACTGAAAAATTTCTACCCACGGACATGAGGAGCCACTTAGAGCTTGGGTTACTCAGAGCCTTTATTTGATATTAACATTAAAACTTAAAACTGCTGAACTTCAACTGAACTCAAAACTGCTGCAAAAAGCAGCTCTGCCAGAGTCAGACTGGAATGTGCTGGCAGGGCTGGGAGAATAAAATTGCCAAGTCCTTCCTTAGCTCATGAATTTTTCATATCATTAGCAAAATATACCCATAAAATATTGCAAAGGGAAGATTTAGGTGTTTTAGTCTTTGACCCTGGTGTACCAAACCTCTGCACATCACCAGCATTCCCAAAAATCCTTCAGTTCTGATGTCTGTCATGTCTAGAGTACAGTAAAAGAGGCTTCTGGAACAAGGAAAAATAGGGCTTTTTTGGCAAGTTGCAAAAAAATAGAGGTAATACAAATATAAATAAAAACTCCAGAGAAATGAGTCTGCCAGGTCCTGCATTCCCAACAAAAGCTTTGCAGTTCCCTGTGGAGGATCATTCAGGTCAGGCAGCAGAAATGCTCTTGTGTAACACCAGGCTCTGCTTCCTGCAGCATTCTGAGCCTCCAGAGCCTCTGGAAGAGCTCCCTGGAAACTCCCCCCAGCCCTGCAGATGTGTGGAGGGCACACTGGGCTGTCTGTGCTCCCGGGAGCCGGGAGGGGATGGAATTTGGCAGGAACTCCGTGTCTGGGGAGCAGCTCCAGCTCCTTTGAGCCCTGTGCTCACACAGTGTCCCCGAGGCAGTGCCCTGTGCACCTGCAGAGCACCAGTGCCCGGGCTGGGGAGGCACTGGGAGCCACAGGGAGGTGGGAACACTGCTCCAGTTCTCCTGGGAAGGCAGGACTGCCGACAGCAATAGAGAGGGGGGAGAGCCCAGGGACTGAACCCCCCTGGTAATGGCATCTCACCCCAACCCCTGCATGTTTGGGCTGATGCACATTTGATAACTGGCTACCCAAGGCACTTTTTACAGTTGCTTTTCTGTACACTTCCTTGGATGCCAACAAAAATCATCCACTGACAACTGAACACAGTGACTGAACTGCAGCACCCTGGATTTTGGGGAGGAAACAGGCACCAGTTCTAACATCTGTTCACTGCCCTGCAATCCAACCAGTCCTTTAAAACTGCCTGAACAAAGAGGTATTCCACTTTCCTCCACAATGCAACATTGAAATAAGGACAAGTTTGATCAGAAAAGACTCCAGGAGCTCCTACATGGAGTATTTTCCCGTAGTCCAAGTGGCACCATTACTTATCAGGGAATAAAACCCCAAAACTGAGGTATCAAAGAGAAGAAGTCAGGGAATAACACAAGGATTGTGTGCAAGGCCAAGCTCATTTAGAAAAGAGGAAAAGGCAGAGCCTGGAGTGTCCAGGTCCAGGTGTGACAGCACCTGAGACTGAGCTCAGCCCAGCCTGGGAAGGTACTCCTGGGAGGAAAGTGGGGCTGATGAGCACTGGATGTCAGGCCTGGGGTCACACCTGGCCTCTGGCTCAGGGACCTGGATCCCACACTGGGATCCTGCTGAGTTAGGAACCCTTCCTTCTGCTCACAGCAACCACTGTGTCAAATGAAAAGCCTTCTTGAGCATTGTGCCTAAAACAGCACTCGAGCACTACTGGAAAGCCCTGACAGTCAACACAATTCAAATGGAGAATAAAAATGCCAAAAGAGACACCTAAACCAGAAATTAAACACCTATGGAGTACAGAAGTAACTTGAGAACTATTTAATTAGACTATTTACCAATTTTCGTTTCGGTTTTCAGCTACTGAAATAAGTCTCTAGACCAGACAAAATAGAACTATTTTGAGACATCCTTTAGGATAAAGTGAAGGATCAAACTTACCCACGGGAGGCCTGAGCCTCTCCAGGAACTGCTTGTCCTCCAGGCTGTGGGCAGTGCAGACGACTTTGGCCCCTCTGTGCTGGGCCAGCTGAACCGCGATGGTGCCGAACGGCTGCAGGGGGGGAAAGCAGATTCGTTCATTAATTCATTAATTCATTCACCTACAGCGACAATTTGATGCCCTTTAAGAACAACGAGATCACAAAGGCCATTCAGGAGAAGTCAGGGGAGTATCCAGAAATGAACTTACTCCTGCAACAAAACACAGCTGAACCAAGAATTGAACATTCACAGATCTGCTCCTGTCCTACGTGAGGCCAAAAAAGGTCTTTTCAGTGACTGGGAAGCTCTGAGCAAACTTTCAGTCATTAACTGGTTCTCCTCTTCAGCAGAATAGCTCAGATTCTACTTTAATTACCACAACCACCTTCCCTGCAATTGGAACTCGGAGCTTTGGGACCTGCTGGAGGAAGAAATGCTCCAAGGAAAAGCCCCAGCTGTGTTTCCATTACAGGACCTTGGCTGAGGAAGCTCCATGTCTCCATTAGCAACGAGGACTGCAGGGATGCAAATCAAATTATTTATTGCCAAGGAAAGTTAAAAAGCAGAGGTGGGAAAGGAGTAAAAAATAAGGTATAACTTCAGACTGGAACTTCATTCCAGTCTGAAGTTATACCTGAGGGCTCAGGGTAAAACTGTGTCACTGTACAACAGCAGAAAACCCTCCCCACACAGCAGGCAGGATGGAACTCCTGGCTCAGGATCTGATGTGGGAAAGCCTTTCCTATGAATCCATTCACTGCCAGCAGTGAGGCAGAAGCCTTGGGAAGTGCAGGTGTCCGAAATCCCGAGGCTCTGGTGCTCAGCCAGTTATTCCCAGCAAAGGGATGTGGTGTCCCTGCAGTCACTGCCCAGCTGGTACCTACACTGGCTCCATCCAGCACGAGCACAGTTGTCCCAGGAGAGGCCTGGGCCAGGTAGTGCAGGGCTGTGTAGGCCCGGAGTCCATCCCGCACCGTCCCGGCTGCTGCAGCCCAGCAAACCTTCTCTGGCTTCTGCACTGGGGGGAGAACACACAAACAAACAATCAAAACAGGGCAAAACCACCCAGCAAACCTTCTCTGGCTTCTGCACTGGGGGGAGAACACACAAACAAACAATCAAAACAGGGCAAAACCACCCAGCAAACCTTCTCTGGCTTCTGCACTGGGGGGAGAACACACAAACAATCAATCAAAACATGGCAAAAACACCCAGCAAACCTTCTCTGGCTTCTGCACTGGGGGGAGAACACACAAACAAACAATCAAAACATGGCAAAAACACCCAGCAAACCTTCTCTGGCTTCTGCACTGGGGGGAGAACACACAAACAAACAATCAAAACAGGGCAAAAACACCCAGCAAACCTTCTCTGGCTTCTGCACTGGGGGGAGAACACACAAACAAACAATCAAAACAGGGCAAAACCACCCAGCAAACCTTCTCTGGCTTCTGCACTGGGGGGAGAACACACAAACAAACAGTCAAAACACAGCAAAAGCGCCCAGGAAACCCCTGCCCTGTCCCAGCTGCTCAGGAGGGTTCCAGCTGCAAACAGGGCAAGGTCAACAATGCTTGTTTCCCTCTCATGTATTTAAAAAAAAAAACAAGGAGAAGATATCTTACCATCTTTTACCCAATAAAAGCAGGGATTTAATTTTGGTATAACCAAGTTTAAAGGGGTCACCTCCTAACTACATAGCTGGAATTCATGGACACTCCCAGAAACACAATACAAACTGATTTACAGTCACAAAGCCTCAGAGTGGTTTGGGTTGGGAGAGACCTTAAAAATCATCCATCCCACCCCCTGCCATGGGCAGGGACACATTCCATCAGCCCAGGTTGCTCCAAGCCCTGTCCAACCTGGCCTGGGACACTTGTAGGGATCCAGGGTCAGCCACAGCTTCTCTGGGCAGAACAAAATTTGAGCAGAAGAGCAGTTTGCTCAGTAACAAACTGTTGGGAGAAACACAGACACTCTCAAATTTAGTACCTTACTCATTAAAGCAAACTATGCCCAGAAAGGGAAAACTGGAAATTCATAATAATTGAAGAGAATGTTTCCAAACTAGGCTTTCCCTAATCCTCATTCCCTGAAAAATTCCTTTCTCCAGCCTCTAGTCTGTTCACTTCATCCCATCTGTTAATCTGTGATATTCATGGACTGAGTCAAAGTGAGGAAAACCAAATTTCTCCTCAGCAAATTTTGTGACAGATGAGGTGAGGAAAAAGTGTAACAATAATGAAGCAATAAAAAAGGGAAGTTAGAGGGGAGAAAAAAAAGAAAAAGGAAAAAACCAAAGTCAATTTGTGTGATTTGGGCCCAACATGAACCCATTAAACATCAAAGAGAAAGCCCTTGGGAGCACTGAGAGTTCAAACCTCTGTGACCAGGTGGAACAGCTGGAATGTTGGAATGGAAGGAGTGTGCCCAGAGGTCCAGGGGAATGAGCTCCCTGTTAGAAAAGCTGACCCAAAGTCTAAAGAGACAGTAAATATAAATATTAGCAAAATATACGATCTACATACCCAAATAATGCTCGTGAACCAGGATAACTTCACAGAGACCAGACTCCTCAGAATCCAGAGGTAAAATTCCTGAAAGGAAAGGAACACAGACCTTGAATTTCACACCAGCATCAGTTCTAACCAAACCAGCTCCTGAGGAAACCCCTGGGCCCCCTTGGGGTGGGTTCAGTCACCTCTGGGCACGTTTGTGACAGGCAAGAAAACCTGGACCCTGCGGTGTCCATGGGCACAGGGCAGTTCCAGAGGGGCTTCAAACGGCATTTTGGGATTGTCAGGTGATGTCTGAACCCATTTCACACTGAGTGTTCCCAGCTCCACTCCAGGCTGTGGCTCCCAGAGGAGGAAACAGGCCCAGAGCAGCCCCCCCAGCCCCCTCTCCCCTCCCAGCCCCATCCCTGCACTCGTGGGTTGCAAAGGCAGCACAGAAGGAAGCAGAGGAAGAACACACAGGAATGTGTGAGTGTGTTAAGAAGCTGGAATAGAGCAGAGAACTGAAGGGCAAACAAGGCACTCAGGGAAGGCAGAGAGAGCACACCCAGAGTAGGCAGAAATAAAAAGATCCCCATCCTGGTCATGGCAGAGCTTTTCCCTCCTCTGGCCACAGGAGGTTCCTGAACAGGAGGTTCTGGCATCCAATCAACCTCCTCAATAAATGTCCCCTCCACCCCAGGGAAAACCATTCTCTTCTTCCCCAAACCTTACACTCCATTGAGACCTTAAATCCTCAGCAAATTTGGCTGCTACTTCCAGTCTTTCCCAGTAAAAATGGTCACCCTACAGTAACTGTACACACCTGCAGCTCTCTCCAGGGTTTATCCATGGAATTATCAGTCTATGGGAGCTGCCAACAGCAGTTCCTGTGCAATGAGGGAATGAGGCAGGAAGGGCCACAATCTCTAAACACACATTCTTACTGTCCACTCTGTCCTGCCTTCAGAACTTCAGCCATCCTCTAATCCTTTAATTTAGCACACAAAACATAAACAGGTCTGAAAGAATGTCCCTAAGAGACATCTCCTCTCTCCTAAAGCACCATTCACATTTTGCTGGTTAACACAGTATCGTATTTCAAACCCTAGGAGAAACTTCTAGAACAGAATTCTCATTTGCAAGAGTTTGTTCACGTGACACCAGCTGAATCTTTGAAAACACATGTCAGATGTAGCTTTAACAATTCTTATCACCTCAGCCATTCGTTGTAAGAAGATTTCTGGTTGTGTCAGTTGATGAGGCCAACAGGCATTGACTTACCCACCACTTCATCATCCGGCTGGAAAAAGGTCACCTTGCTCCCAACTCACCAGGAGAGGGGGGAAAGGAGAGAAGAAGAGAAATGTTTATAGTGAAATGGAACGTGCACTTGAAAGCTCTGCTTCTCACTAGCTCAAAAAACTAAATACACACTGCTAGGGAAAATAAATAATTTATTAATTACACACACCCCACCCAAATTCAACCCAAATGTTGAATTCCCTAAACTTTGGCACCTCATCCTCACACAGTCCCATGCAGGGACACAGGGGGGAGTCTGAGAGAGCCAGGCTGGAACTGCACCCACAGGTGGATCCCCGGGGCAGCAGATGCACTGTGAGAGAACTTCCTGCCATAAAGGTGTCCTGTACAAACAGGATTTATGTGTTCTGGATGGCCAGATCCAATTCCTGCTCCTAATTCCTGCTCCCCCTCCCCAGACAATGCCACTGACTCACCTTCCAGCACCACTCCAGAAATCTCTCGTCCCACAGGCACGAGTTCCTTCTTCAGCTTAATTTCTGACAGAAGCTAAATTAAAACAGTGGTTACAACACTTACTGAGGCTCTAAATGTGCATATTTATATCATCTTACAGTGTTTGATCATCCCAGGAAGGAGGCTGGGCCATTCCCAGAATGTTATCCAGGGAAAAAAGGACACACTTTCCTCAATTCACATTAAACCTTGGCACTGATTTTCTGTATTTAAATTCAGAAGCATTTAAAAAATAAAACCACAGGGTTATTACCAGGCAAGACAACGTGGGACTGGGGAGTGCAGGGGAAGATAAGAGGGGTTTCCTGCAGGAGAACTCCCACGTGCCAGCTGACCTGTCCCCATGAACGAGCACCCCAGGCACAGGTGCTTTTGATTTAGAGCCATGCAGGAGCCCCCCAGCAATGCTGTGCCTCTGCACAGGCTCAGATGGCAGAGATGGGACTGGGCCAGTCCCCAGCCAAGGCCCTGGAGACCACAAACACCCCCAGCCTTCATCAAACCCCGGGGAAATACCTTTGTGTCCACCCAGCTCAGGGCACAGGCCCTCACTTGCACCTTCACCTCGTGGTCCCCGGGGGGAGGAAGGTTTTCCTAGGACAGATTTACAGAGGTTACATTGCACAGTGAGCAGGAATGTGCTCCCAGGAGCCTCTCCAGACTTTCCCACGGCCCCTGCTCAGGCTGTTGTGCAGGCAGAACAAGAATGTTTCCTCAGTGAAAAGGGATTTACCTCCCCATTTTGAGTACATGTGTATCACTATTATTATTACTATGATATTACCATTATTATCACTATTATATTCCTACTATTACTGCAAACTGGTCACCAGACCTCACAAAACCTGTGCAGATGCTGACATTATTTTTCTGTTGGGTTTTTTCCCCCTTCTCTGAGACTCAAATCCTGACAAACTCACTGAGATCAATATTCCAACAGTCCAAATGGTGCCAAAGAAACAGTCCCACAAGTGGTGCCTTCCTCCCTTGCAAAAATGTTCAGCTAATGAGGCCTCCCCTTCCTGTTTCACCTTTTGGGTTTGGGATTGATACCAGAAATGATCTGAAGGAGTTCAGTGCTGCTCCTTTAAATTCTTCAATGAGCCACGTTGAATTCTGTGGCTCCAGAGAGCTCCTGAAGAGCTGCCCCAGGCACTGGAGCACAGTCCTGTTCTTCCATGGTGGGTGTGTGCTGGAATTGTGATCCCAGACTCCACTGAGAGCCAAGAACTCCCAGGAGGACAGGAAACACCAGCAGCCAACACTCCAAACCTGATCATTTCCTCAAGCTCTGTTTCTACTTTTCCAGTGACCAGAAAACCCAACCAGGAGATGTGGACACAGGGTGAATTGTTCAGGCCTGCAGAGCTTGTTTTCAAAGCTTGGACAAGAAAATTGCAGAGAAATCCAGCACTTGGCAAGTGCTGCCTGACGATAAAATACACCTCTCCTGCCTTCAGTCCCCTGTCTGTGTTTGCAGGGATTCTACCAGTTCTCTTTCAAGCCTAGAGGAGATTGAAGTGCTTCAATTCCCTGGTGGCATTCAGCCAAACTCCCTCCTCCCTCTGCCTGATTAATGGAGCTGTTGTGATGGGAACTCACTCTTTCCTGGAACACAAAAGTCATTTCCTCTCCAGGTGAATTCTGCTGCCCAAACAAGGCCTTCATAGTGACCTGAACAAATACACAGAGACCAAACTGTGATGTCTGAATGTACAGAGAGCAAACAGCTCATTAAAGCCTTATTAAACTAAATAAATCATTCCAAAAGAAAACCAGCAACTGTTTGCAGGCAATTCGAGTCTTTGTCATTCAGAAGTTTTAAACCAGATCAACAGATGAGGCAACATGTGCTGTCACCTGCAACAGGTTTTGTTAAATAACACAGCAAATCCTCAGGGCTGAGAATCCCAGAATCATGGAATTATTTGGGTTGGAAGGGACCTTAGAGCCCACCCAGTGCCACCCCCTGCCATGGGCAGGGACACCTTCCACCAGCCCAGGTTGCTCCAACCTGGCCTTGGACACTTCCAGGGATCCAGGGGCAGCCACAGCTTCTCTGGGCAACCTGTGCCAGGGCCTCTCCACCCTCACAGGGAAGAATTCTTTCTCAGTACTCCATCTAAATTTCCCCTCTTTCAGTGGGAAGCCATTCCCCCTCGTGCTGTCCCTGCAGCCCCTCTCTAGTTCTCTTGGAGGCTCCTTCAGGTCTAAAGGCAGTCAGTGGTACACAGGAATTCCCGCTGGGTGCCCCCCGGCAGTCGATGGTCTCTTTGCCATCCAAATCAGACCCGGGAGGTGCAAAGGCCAACACGCCCCGAGCAGGAACGCGGGGACCCTTCCGTGTCACCGCACCACAAACCACAGCTCCGGCTCCTGGGCTTCTGTGCCAGCCCGGCGCACGGCGTGCTCAGCGCACAGGAACCTTTTGGAAAGGAAAGAAACCACAGTAAACCCGAGTTCACAAGGACAAAGTCCCCGGGCAGCCTCTCAGGGCTGCGGGACCCCGAGAACCGCGACGCACCCGCGGTTGCCATGACAAGTCGTCACTTCCGCCTCCGATCCAGGCACCGCCCCCTACCCAATCACGGCCCCCGGCGGCCCGCGGGCGATCCCGATTGGCTGCGATGGCCGCCGCTCGGCAAGAACGCCTTGTCGCGATTGGCCAGCGCGGCTGTCGCTCATCCCAAGGGAGGAGGCGGGAGCCGCCCGGCGGTGCCGCCCTGCGCGGCCTGAGGGGCAGCGCCGTGGAGAGGGAGGAGACATGGAATTACCTCGGGAGTTACTGCCGTGTGCAAAATAAAGGCGCCGCCCGCAGCCGGCGAGGAGAGTCCTGGGCGCTCCCTCCGCTCCCCGAGCGCTGGCTCCCTCAGCCTGGTAGAGCCGTGATTGGCCGGAGGAGGCGAGGCCCTGTGGCTTTCCCGGCTCTGATTGGCGGCGTGCCCTGTCCGTCACTCTTGGGAGGCGGGCAGAGCGCCTGTCAGAGCCTCGATCCACCGCAGGGGGCGGGGCCATGCCGCTCTCCGGCTCTCTGACTGGCCATCGCGCCTGCCCGTCACGCGGGGGGGGGCGGGCAGGAGGCAGAGCGCCGCGATTGGCCGGAGGGGCGGGACTGCGGCGTTGCCCCGCTCGTGATTGGTCTTGCGCCCTGCCCGTCAGGCGGGGCGGTGCGCGCGCGTCAGTACGGCGGCCGCACGGGGCCGTCCCGCTCAGACGGGGCGAGGGCGGCGATGGCGCGTCCGGCGGGGGCGGCTCCGGCCGCCGCTCCGGCCCCTCCGGCCCCGCGGGCCCCGCGGCGCGGCCGCGCCCGCGAGTAGGGGCCGTCCAGACATGAGGTACGGCCCGGCGGGACGGGGGACGGCGGGACACGGGCCGCGAGCGGCGGGGTTCGCCCCGGGCCGGCGGGGGGGCAGCGCCGCCGCAGCCCCGCGCGGAGCCGGGCCCGGGCCCTGCCGCCGCTCCCGGGGTCACAGCGGGGGTCGGCACCGCGGGGTGGGATCGCCGACCCGGATCACCTTCACTCCGCTGCCGCCGGGCGCCGCTCCCTGCGCTCCGTGCGCCTCGAGCCAGGGAACGGGAGCGCCGGGCACTGGGAGTGCAGTCCGTTGGGAATGCCGGGCACTGGGAGTGCAGTCCGTTGGGAATGCCGGGCACTGGCAGTGCAGTCCGTTGGGAATGCCGGGCACTGGGAGTGCAGTCCGTTGGGAATGCCGACCTTTGGGAGTGCCATTGGTTGGGAGTGCCATCGCCTTGGAGTGCCATCCGTTGGCAATGGCATCCATTGGGATTGCTGGCCATTGGGAGTGCCACTCATTGGGAATGCAATCCCTGAGCAGTGCCATCCATCCATTGGGAGTGCCGCCCCTGAGCAGTGCCATTCCTTAGGAATACCATCCCTTTGGAGTACCATCCATTGGGAGTGCCATTCATTGGGAATCCTGTCCCTTGGGAGTGTCATTGGGAATGCCGTCCCCGAGGAGTGCCATCCACTGGGAATGCCATGCCAGAGGAGTGCCATCCACTGGGAATGCCATGCCAGAGGAGTGCCATTCCTTAGAAATGCCATCCCTGAGGATTGCTGTGGCTTGGAAAAGGGCACCAGGGGAAGGAGGGAATGCTGTCAGGGAACGTTGCTGGGAAAAGGGAACCAGTGCATGGTTGTGTTTCTGTCCCTCCCGTGTCCCTCTGCTGAGCAGACAGGTTTGTGGATGACATTCCCTGTGGGTATCTTTTGTTCTGGTCCATTGGGGGAGAAACGTGGGGTTTGAGTGTAGAAAACAATGTTTTCTGTGAATTCTGCCTTTCTCTGAGGCATGAAGGGAAAACACCTCCATGGATCATCAGGGAGCATTGTTTGTAAATAATTCCTACTCGTAAAACCAGCAGCATTCCAGGTCAGGGTGGATCTCAGGACAAGGTTCTTCCCCCAGAGGGTGGTGGGCACTGCCCAGGCTCCCCAGGGCAGTGGGCACGGCCCCAAGGCTGCCAGAGCTCCAGGAGGGTTTGGACAACGCTCTGAGGGACAGGGGGGAGTGTTGGGGTGTCCTGGGCAGGGCCAGGGCTTGGACTGGGTGATCCTTGGGGGTCCCTTCAGCTCAGGATATTCCATGATTCTGTGATGCTTTATAACATTCCAGTGAATTGATACCAAATTCTCATTTGAAGTTCCCCCCGTGCCCCCCCGAGCCCTGTCTGGGGTTTGGGGGTGGCAGGAGGAGCATTCCCTGGCCCTGCATTCCTGTTCCAGGGGCAGGAGTGGGACCTGCCTGTGGGTCTGGGCAGGTTCCTGGTTGCATCCCGGAGTGCAGGGACAGGGAAGAGCTGCGTGGTTTTGTTCCCTGTAACCCAGCCATGTCTGAATCCCGGCATTCCCAGCCATCCCAGCCCTCGTGCTCCTGGTCCTGGCAGCCTGACAGGGGTCACGGGCGGTGCAGACGAGTTGTTTCCGAACAGTTTCCCCAGTGTCTGAGGCTCAGGAGTCCCTGGAGCTGAGTGGGCAGCTCCCTCTGCTCTTGTGCTCCACAAACCACACTCAATTCTTTCAGCTCCTGTGTTCCCTCTATAATATCCCACTGTCTTTCATTCCAGATAAGATCCTTCTCACAGAAGCTGTGCTTGCCTGAGAATTTTCCTTTATATCCCGGTTCTCAGATGAAGTGAGAATTGGTGTCTCAAAGCCACGACCTGCAGTGCCTGTTCTAGCTCTTGCTGCTGTTTGGTGCCCTTTCCTTAATCCCTCTAATCATGCAGTTAGGAGAGATTTGGATTCAGGAAAGAATGTGAATCCAGCAATGAAATAATTCTTAAATTATGATGTTGAATGGCCTCTTCTGGCCTGTCTTTGTCCTGTAGTCAGGGATTATAATTGTAGCTTTTACTGCATAACACCAGGGGAAGTTGGAATGGAAATGTTTGGAGAATAAAAAGAAAAACAAAGTTAAGGAAAACACGAGCCATGGGTTGAGGAGATCAACATGAGGGGAGTTTTCTGTCAGAAATCCTTCCCTGTGAGGGTGGGGAGGCCCTGGCCCAGGTTGCCCAGAGAAGCTGTGGCTGCCCCTGGATCCCTGGAAGTGTCCCAGGCCAGGTTGGACGGGGCTTGGAGCAACCTGGGCTGGTGGAAGGTGTCCCTGCCCATGGCAGGGGTGGCACTGGGTGGGCTTTGAGGTCCCTCCCAACCCAACCCATCTGTGATTC
Source organism: Pipra filicauda (assembly GCF_003945595.2). NCBI lineage: Eukaryota > Metazoa > Chordata > Aves > Passeriformes > Pipridae > Pipra > Pipra filicauda. The sequence goes on from NW_024104762.1 coordinate 114,969, forward strand.
TGTGACGATGGAGAGTCACCAGAACACTCGAGTGTGCAGTGGTGGGGCAGGACAAACCAGCAGCAGCTTTGTTGGAGGTTGGTTTTGGGGGTTCCAGCACTGACCTGCTTGGAGCCAAAGAGAGCTGGGATTTTTTTGCCTTCTCTTTCCCATAGAAGTAGCCCAGGATTCCCGAGCCCCCGTTGAGTGCTGGGAGCTCTGGCTGCCCCTGGCTGTTGTTTCACAGCTGCTGAACTTGGGATGGCCCCTCCACAGCAACTTGGCTTTGTTTTTACTTGCCGAGCATGAAATTGGGGGGTGTGGTGGCCAGTCAGAAATGGGGGCCAGGCTGGGAGCTGGTGATAAATGGCTCGTGCACAGAAAACCTCTCTGGGAGGTGCTGGAACCTCTGTCTGATCCGTGGCACAAGGAGTTGCCCTCTTTTAAAAGAGCACTTTGTAAAGTTTAAAAACAATATACCAGATTCCCCTGGTTACTTTTGGCTGGCATTGTTATTACAGGCATGTGCTGGTGTTTTAATTGCAGATGGAAGTATTTCTAGCAGTGTTTGCCAGCCCTTCGTGCAGCCAACACAAACTCTGTGGGTTTGGAGGGCACTTGGAGGTGTCCAGTGAATCCACCTGCCTGGAATAAATCTCTCTCTGTGTGTGGCAGGGCTGGAGGTGGGCAGGTTCCTGATGGAGGAATTCCAGTTTTAGTTGTAGAAAAGCATTAAAGAGCAGGAATTAGAAACTAATCCCTCCTGTGCAAATGGTGCATGGTCTGTCTGCTTCAGAGCATCAGCTTCCTGAGCAGAATAGAAAACTTTATTGAACAGGAATTAAATGACTCTGTGTGGGGAGGAGTGAAAAGAGGTCTCCTCAGTCATCCTCAGGAAGAAAGGGTTTGGGTTTTTTTTTCTGAAATCTTTTTGGTGCAAAAGGTGCATTTTTCCAACGTTCCCTTCGTTGCAATCAGGCAAAGTGCAGAAAACTTAACTAACACAGGACCTTCCTGGGTTGTCTTTCTCTTAGCAAATGTGTTGAACTCCTGTGTGTTGGATGTTATGTTTTCCTTTTCCATGTGTTGTTTCTCAGGTAATGGCATGAATTAGTGGCAGCACTGACTGCCATGGGCTGGCTGTCAAGGTGCTGTTGGGTCAAAGGTTGGACTCGATGATCTCAGAGGTCTTTTCCAGCCCAACTGATCCTGGGATTCTGTGACTTTACAGAACTGGGCAGGGGTTTATCCTTGCATCATCTCAAGGTACAGTTTTACTTGCTCCATGTAAAATGCACGATTTGTAGGAAATAGTTATTAACAGGCTTTCAAAATACACAGAATAGCTGTGGTTCCTGACGGAGGGTTCCTGGAGAGCCACCTGGAATGGCTGGAACCTCTCTGGAGGACTCAGAATGAACCTCCTCTGGAGCATGTGGCTTTCTGTGCTTCCTACAGAACTGGAGATATTACAACAATTAAGTACACCTGTGAAACAGTCCAGACTGCCAGAGGGATAGATGGGATATTGGGAAGGAATTCCTGGCTGGGTGGGTGGGGTTGCCCAGAGAAGCTGTGGCTGCCCCTGGATCCCTGGAAGTGTCCAAGGCCAGGCTGGACGGGGCTTGGAGCAACCTGGGCTGGTGGAAGGTGTCCCTGCCCATGGCAGGGGTGGCACTGGATGATCCTTGAAGTCCCTTCCAACCCAAGTCATTCCATGATTCCCACTGGATCACACCTGCTGTGGGTGTGTAGTGCAGGTTTTCCAACATCCTTGGAACATCCCTGTGTGCCTGTGAGATCCCAAGGGTGCCCTGGCAGAGCTGCACTGGGGACACAAGAACTTCCAGTCGATTCTGACGGTGCTTCCAAGTCTCTCTGGGCACTCAGGACCAGTTCATGAGGAGAACATTGAACTGGTGTCTGTTGTCTGTTTACAAAAGAGCAACCACCCATCGTGAGGGGAAGGAAAAAAGGCATCTCTTGTTTTCCTGCCAAGCACACATGGACTGTCTGTCAGCTGCCCTCCCAGCTGAACTGTCAGGGAGAGATCCAGCCCTGGCTGCTGGGGAGGGAATTCAGCTGTGTGTGTGCAGGCTGGGACAGCCTGGGGTGCCCCTGGAGCTGGAGCTCTGCAGAGGCAGCTGCACACTGAGCTTCCAAAGGTCAAGGTGAGCCTGGGATGGCTCTGGGGATGGCAGTCCTCATCTTGTGTTACCATGTGACACCTGGGGCTGTGTTTTGGAAACTCACTGCTTGAGTCTTCAATGTATTCACGCCACTGATCTGAAAAGTGAAGGTATGATCTTCACAAATTAATCCCAAATTAAACACAGAACTGTGTCAGTCAGCATCTCTTTATGGTGATAAAGCCTCTTGTTCTAACTGTAAAAAGGCATTTTTTAATTTATATCACAGTTTCAGCTTCCCAAGCCCCAGAGTATGGGCTGGGCTGTGAACAAGGTGCAATATTTAGTGGGTTTTCAGGCAGCTCTGCACGTGGCCTTTGGATGTGGACAGATCCCACAGGGTTCCTGCCTTTGTGCCGAGGAGCTCGGTCACCCAGTGCAGGGCTGAGAACTTCCAGAAATCTGCAGGCTGTTTTGGGGCAGGAAGGCTGATTCTCAGAGAGGATCATAAAAGCTGCCAGCCCCCGGGCTGTGTTCTGGAGTAAATGCCAGTAATCTGATCAGGAAGGGGATGATGTAATTGCTTGATTTCTTGAGCAAAATACTGACATTTCCCTCAGAGTCCTGTGTGAGTCCCAGCTGGATAAACTCCCTTCCCTGGCTTTCTCAGGCAGACAGGCAGACTCCTGTGACACTCAGGTTTGCTTGCTTGGTTGGTTTTGCAGGGACATCTGGTGTAATTGGATTTTTAGAAGGCAATTCTCTGCCCTGGTGCTTCGGTGCAGCTGCTGCCTGTGCCATGTTTGCTTTCCCAGCTCCCTGCCTTCACCAATCCACATATTTCCTGGGTTTTTTGTTTGTTTTTTTCCACTCCTGGGTCTGTATCTCTTCATTTTCATGGTGTGCTGAATTGCAGCATTACCTGCAGGCTGGCAGGTGTTCCCTCCCTCCCTCCCTCCCAGCCTCTGTGTTGTGGAGTTCCCTGGTTTTGTCCTGGGGATGATTGTAAGGGCCAGTCCCAGCAAGGAAAGATCTGGGAGTGCAGCTGGGTTGTGGAGTGACCTGAAATGCTTTGAACATCTTCTCCCAAAGCAGCATTCCATGGTAGCACCTCTGCTCTTTGCTGTGGGATCAAACTGCAAACAACACAAGAAACAACAAACAGAAGAGAGATATTTTTTTGCTGTTAGAATAAAGTAGTGTGGCATTAAGTTGCTGTAGGTATTGGGGCAGGTACTGAATTTGAAAGCAGACATGTAACAAGATTTTCCCCTATTCTTTTCCAACTGTTCCTTTTAGTTGTCTATTATTTATTTATTTATTTTTAATTCTGGTTTGTAAAATTTCAATTCAGACCAAAAGTTCAAAGCATAAAGGTGTTAAAACATGTTTTCACATAAGGTCATCTATACTTTAGTAGAGGTCATAATGAATTTTATGATAAAGTTTAATGAGAAAGTTTGGGAAAAAACCCTTATCCAATTTAGAAACTTCTGCCTGTTCTGCTGTTCTGTTCTCACTCTGCTTCAGACCACCCTAATGAATGTAATTGCTCATCAAAGAACAAACAGCAACCTGCTTTTGAACACAGTGTGGGAATTTTAAGGGATGTGATCTAAATCTGGTTTCTGTGGGTATTGTCTGCTGAGAAATGAGATTGCCTCCTTCCTCTGCCCGTGTCATCGCAATCTGCCAACACTTCCTGGCAGCAGATGCCGTTATTTTTTGGGTGCTGTGGCACTGGGGGCAGTGTTGGCATCACTGCTGGGGTCCAGTGGAATGTCTGGCTCCCTTGGGATCAGTGAGAATTCCCGTTGGCAAAGAGCCCTTCAGGTGGCACCCGTGGGACTCCAGGGGGATGTTGGGCTGGTGAAGGAGAGGCCTTTGGTTGCCATGGGGCTGGACCAGCTGGATCCTCCTGCTCTGGAGCCCCTGGTCTCTGCCCCACCCTGCTGAGAGGAGGCTGCTCAGGTTATCCGTGCTCAGAAGGTGATTCCCTATCCCAGAACAATCCCAGTGGAGCTGAAGCTCGTGCAGCATTCCCACTTGAGCAGTTCCATGCTCTTTCTGGGTCAGCCATGCCCTGTGCAGAGCAGAGGCCGTGGGTGACCCGTCGCTCCCAGAGCTCGGGGCGATGACGGGAAACCTCCGGTGGCCCAGGAATGGGAAGTTCTCCAGCTGCAGTTCTGGCTTGGACGTGTCAGATGCAGCCAAGGATTGCTTGGTGCTGCTCTTCACACTCAGCATCTGGGGCTGAGGGCGTTGCTTCAGGCTCCATCTGTACGTGGTGCAAGCAGGACAAGTTTGCTTTGTGGGTTTTTTGGGGAGGAGGGAAGAAGATGCTTCCTTTAGAGTCATGGGACAGGGTGGGATTGTTGGGGTGTCCTGTGCAGGGCCAGGAGTTGGACTGGATAATCCTTGGGGGTCCCTTCCAATTCCTGATGTTCCATGATTCCCCGATTTTAGGAACTCAGGCTGAGTTTTGTGTTAATGTCTGTGTTACCCAAGACTTTCCAGGTGATGTTGTGCAGAAGATCCTGCTGGAGACTGTGGACTAGTTGGTACAAGAGGTTAAAAAGCTAAATTTGCCTTGGAATCCCGTTGTCCAGATGCAAGTGGTGGAGTTTGACACACTGGGAGAATAGAAAGAACTGAAGGAGTGTGGGATTAACAAAAGAACTTGTGTGTGTGGGACGAGCCATTGTGGCATCACATCATCCCATTGCCCCAGATGAGAGCTGCTGGAGCGGTGGCAGAGCTGCAGGACTGGGAAGGGCAGGGATCTGCAGGACTGGGAAGGGCAGGGATCTGAGGACTGGGAAGGGCAGGGATCTGCAGGACTGGGAAGGGCAGGGATCTGCAGGACTGGGAAGGGCAGGGATCTGAGGACTGGGAAGGGCAGGGATCTGCAGGACTGGGAAGGGCAGGGATCTGCAGGACTGGGAAGGGCAGGGGTCTGCAGGACTGGGAAGGGCAGGGATCTGCAGGACTGGGAAGGGCAGGGATCTGCAGGACTGGGAAGGGCAGGGATCTGCAGGACTGTTTTCCCCTCCCTGGGCTCCCCCCTTGCTGGGAGCTGGGATGAGGGGACTGGAGCCGTGACCTTTGGGTGCCACACCCGTGTTGGTGGCTGGGCGTGTTCCGGGGTGGCACCTTCGCTGGGATTCTGCTCTGCTGGAGCTGTTCTGGGCGCTGGGCAGGCCCAGCTGGTGGCTGAGGAACAAACCTTGTGCCCCATGGGCAGTTTAAGGACTTTTGTGGGAGGGAGAGGGAGGGAGGGGTGGCCTGTGGGGGGTTTGATGGGATACAGAGTCTCTGCAGTCACAGGAAGCTTCAGCAATGATGTTGCAGTTTCTTCCTGCTCTGTGGGCTCCAACCAGGAAAATGTTACTCCGTAGCTCCAAGGAACTCAGGATTCCCTGCTGGAGTTGCTCAGTTCCTAGAGTTTCTACAATTTGTTGCGGCAGTGCCAAGTTCCGGCTTTCCCTGGATTACCTCGATGCAATCCTGGATTAAACCACCTGGGGCTTGTTGGGAAAAGCAGAGCACAGGCTGGGCAGGGCAGGGCAACAGCTACATTCAAATAACTCTCCTGAGTGTGCAGGGAATATAATCATGTGGAATCTCTTCAATTACATTAATTAGATTAAAAATTGAAATTAGCCATTCTGCCTGGGGAGCTCAAACCAGGGACTGAAACTCGGTCCTTGTGTTTAAAACACCCTCCTCAAAGTCCTGCCAGCCTTTTGAATGAAAAATGCTGACTCAGTTCAACTTGGTGCACTGAGATGAAACCCAGGAAACCTGAGCACTGAAATTCTGGTGACATTTCATTTCCTTTTGTGGGGAGGTTCATTGTGCTGTATCATCCTTTTCCCAGCTGGGGGGGGGAAGGGGATAATAAATAAATAAATATTTGTTAAACAAAACTTCCTGAATCCTCCACAGGGATGTGTGCGGTTTCTCTCCACCTGAGATAATTTTGGCTAGAGAAGTTTAGCAAGACAGTAAATATATGGACTAGAAGAGGGCAGGAGGCTGCAGGGAGCCTGGATCCAGTGGGATGCAGCTTCCCAGGCTGGGTTTGCTCGGAGCATTTCCAGTGTGGCAGCAGCAGCAGGGGCTGGTTCTGTACCTGCCATGGGCAAGGGGCAGCCTGTGGCTTTTCTGGCCATCCCAGGGTGATTTGGGTGGGGAGGGACCTTAAAGCTCATCCAGTGCCACCCCCTGCCATGGGCAGGGACACTTCCATGATCCTTGCTTGCTCCAAGCCCTGTCCAACCTGGCCTTGGACACTTCCAGGGATGGGGCTGGTGGAAGGTGTCCCTCCCCACCCAGGTGGGTCTGGGATTCCATCATTTTGAACAGGTACTTGTTGAGTTCATTGTCATCCCTGTACTATGTTATGAAACCAGATGAATACATTCTATCAATAATTCCATCTGGTATTAACTTGGCTTTGTCTCTCATGAAAGATTAAAGACTTTATTCTGTGAAGATTTAAATAGAAAGAAAGCCTTGTTGTGATAAAAGGAAGCAGAGGTGTTACCTACTTAGGTGGCTTCCACCTTCCTTTTGATTTGTAGACTTCTGAGATGTGTCTTCTGAGGATGTGCACTTGGGATAATGATACAAACCTAATATTAGGCTGATTTTTCTTGGTTATTTTTACAAGTTCCCTGGAGGTTTCCGATGATTTGTGTGTGAGCTGAGGGAAACCCTGCACTTGAATTCTCCTGTCCCCTCACTCCTGTTCTGCTGGGGAAAGGCTGGAGCTGAGCTGGTTGTTGGCCCAGGGGAGGGAGGTTGGACATCTCCTGGCTCTGCACGTCGGGAAACTCAGAGCAGGAGTGGTTTCATCTAAACGTGGACACAACCAAACCACTGCTTTGTTTTGAGAGCTTACAGGACCCAAATTACATACACAGAATTCCAGGATCCCAGAGGTTGGAAAAGCCCTCCCAGCCCATGGATCCCCCCTGTGCCCCATCCCCACCTTGTCCCCCAGCCCAGAGCACTGAGTGCCACGGCCAGGCCTTCCTGGGACACCTCCAGGGCTGGGCACTCCAAACCTCCCTGGGCAGCCCCTGCCAAGGCCTCACCACCCTTTCCAGCAGGAAATTCCTCCTCCTGTCCCACCTGAGCCTCCCCTGGCACAGCTGGAGGCCGTTCCCTCTCCTCCTGCCCCTTGTTCCCTGGCAGCAGAGCCCGACCCCCCCCCCCGGCTCCCCCCTCCTGTCAGGGGGTTGCAGAGCCAGAAGGTCCCCCCTGAGCCTCCTTTTCTCCAGGCTGAGCCCCCCCAGCTCCCTCAGCCCCTCCTGCTGCTCCAGCCCCTTCCCAGCTCTGTTCCCTTCCCTGCACACGCTCCAGCCCCTCCAGGTCTCCCTTGCAGTGATCCATGTGCAGCTGCCACTGCAGGGCTGCCATGTTATGGGACTGTTTGCTTTAAATCCTCAGAAGATTCCCTGATAAACTCTTCCAGGGGACATGGAAATGTTATTAAAGTTGGCCTGGTGGTGGTGGGAGTGTAACCAGTGTGGAAAAGTCTCCTGGAGATGCTGCTGGAGTGATGTTGGTCCTGGCAGGGTAACAGCAAGTTGCATACCTGGGTGTGTATTTACCTGCTCCTGGTTATCCAGCTGGGTTAAATATCCCTGGTTTTGTAAAGAGCTTGGATTTGCACTGTGCTCTGGACCACAGCAGTGAACACACTTTGCTCCTCCCACTAGGAATAGGCTAAATTTGCTGGGAAACTATTTGGCAGTTTATCCAGCTTGTTCTGTTTAAAAAGTCCCTCCCCAGCTGGTTGCTGCAGAACCATTGTATTCCTTCCAGGTTGGGATGGTTGGTGTTGGATTCAGGGGGGAAGCTCTTGGCAAGGTGACTGAGCAAGAAGTGTGAGTGTCTCTGTCCCTGGGGCCGGTCCTGGCTCGGTGCCCCCGGGCAGGATCCTTTGTTCTGGTGTCCCGGGGTGGTGGGAGCAGTGCTGGGGGTGCTCTGACCTCTGGCTCCCTGGCTCTGGTTCCTCACATTCTGGCCAGGCTGTTACATTGCAGTGTTATGCCTCATTTTCCCCCCTCCCATCTCTGTGTATCAGTGACTTGGAATGCCAGTCTAGGGAGCAGCATTTAAAAATGAGCCTTGTCTGAGTTTGTCGTAGGTCCCAGACACTAAACTTTGTGCTCAAACCAAATTAAATCCCTCTTGCAACTGTGAGATCCCACTTGGAGCAACTGTGATTCCTCGGGAAGTTTTTTGGTTTTTTTCCTGGGTGGTTTTTACTTCATAGTGCTTAATTTCCACGTGATTTCTGTGTGTCACTGGGGCTTGATCCTCTGCAACTGCTGTTTTCCAGAGCAGATCAATTCTCCTGTCACACAGAGTTCCATTGGATTCCCACAGGCAGTCCCCTGGAATATCAGATCTAAAGGTTTTACCAATGTAATCAGATCTTTTTTGTTACTCAGAGGAATCAGCCCAGAGCACAGGCTGTGGGCAGGGTGGTTCCTGCCCTCATCTTGGATCCGTGCAGGATTTCTTGGGAATGTTGTCCCCAGGGATTGGGCTGAGCCACGTGTGGTGTTTGCCTGTTCAGACAGGTGTGTTTAGGTCTCTCTCAGGATTCCACATGTTTCATTCAGAAGCAGCCTGGCAGCTTCCTTAACTGTCAGGGATGACATGAACTGCCCAGGAAGAGCCATGGAAGACTCTCCAGGTTTTGAGCAGGTGAGTGAGACAGAAAACTCCCTCCTCTGTGGAGCCTGGTGTGGGCTGCTGGAATGGGCTGTCCAGGGAGGTTGTGACTGCCCCAAAGCCAGGATGGATGGAGCTTGGAGCACCCTGGGCTAGTGGGAGGTGTCCCTGCCCATGGCAGGGGGTGGCACTGGGTGGGCTCTGAGGTCCCTCCCAGCACAAACCTGTCATTCCATGGTTTCTGGCTGCAGCTCTGCCGTGCCCGTCCGTGCTCAGGAAGCTTTGCCTCCCTCTTCCCTGGCAGTTGTTGGACAGTAGGTTTCTTCCCAGTATTCCCAGGTCACACGCAGGTTGTCCTGAGGTGTTGTATCTCCCCCTGGGCCTGCAGGGCTTGCTCTGCTCCCCACTTTCTTTGCCTCTGTTTCAACTTGATTCTTCCTGGAGGATTTTAACTCTGTGTTTGGACACTGTCCTGGCTGCTGCCAGCCAGGATTTGGGAGGCCCCCCAGGCCTTCCTTTGGGGCTCCTAAACAAACAGGGACTTTTCAGAAGGCTCAAGGAGTGACAGCAGGGTTGGAAGATGCTGATTTTTCTGCTGGGCCTGATTCAAAATTCCTTCTCCTTTGTTCCTACCCCGAAGGAACTGGAGGTGCTGGTTGTTTTTTTTTTTTCTTCCTACTTGTCAAGCATTCCAATTCCCAGCTGTCCAAGCAGTGATTAAAAGAGCCACAGACAAATGGATATCCCAGATACTTGTGTTATTTATCCTCACATTTAAAAACCAATAGTCGAAATAATTAGTGAGATTTTTCAGCAGGTCCTGAAGCCACGAGCTGTTGCCATATAGTAGAATTCCTGTAGCTTCCAACAGTTGTCATGGACATTGTTTGCTGGAGAATTACAAACAAAGAGGGAGTGTTGAGTAAAAGGCCTGTTCAGTGTGGAGTGTCAGTGCATCTCGTGGCTGTGTTTGCTGGGGGCCTTTAGTGAGGATTATTTGCTGCTGCTTTTTTCTCTCCTTTAAAAATGAAGTGGGATTTTTTTTTTTTACTGGATTTTTTTTTCCTTGCGTAATTTGGGGTTTCCTGCTCAAAATTGCACCAGCCCAGCCCAGCTTTTGGAGGAGTGTTTTCAGTGCTCAGCTTCTCCAACTGGCAGCAGCAGCATTGGAGCAGATGAGAACTGAGGCATGGCCATGGGATTTTATCTCTGTGGGGACTTTATTGCTCACTTCACTTCCTGGGAGAAGGTGAAGTGGATCTGAGGTGTGGATGGGTGAGGTTGAAGCTGGTGCTGCTCTGGAAGCTTTACCAGTGATGGGAAGCACTGCTGGAGTGTTGGGAAGGTGAGTTCCTGTCACTGGGTTTCCAGAGGAAATGAACAATCCCACTCCTGCTGTGTCCCACACTTTCACAGTCAGTGCTCCTGGCCTGGCTGTTCACAGCTTGGGGACTGAGCACATGGCATGGGAGGAGCTGTGGATCAGCCTGGCCATGTCCAGTGCCTCCCTTGGTTCTGGATTGGGAAAGTGCTGGTGCTGCACCTGGATTGGGAAAACCCCGGGATCACTCCAGGCTGGGGATGAGCAGATGGAGCAGCCCTGGGAGAAGGCCCTGGGGGTGCTGCTGGGGGAGAGGCTGGACATGGCCCAGCCCAGACCCCCCGTGCCCTGGGCTGATCCCCCAGCGTGGGCAGCAGGGCAGGGGGGGATTGTGCCCCTCTGCCCCCTCAGGTGAGACCCCCCTGCAGAGCTGCTCCAGCCCTGGGGAACAGCCCAGCAAGGACATGGAGCTGCTGGAGAGAGGCCAGAGCAGGAACCAAGAGGATGCCAGGGCTGGAGCAGCTCTGCTGGGAGGAAAGGCTGGGAGAGCTGGGATTGTTCAGCCTGGAGAGGAGAAGCTTTGGGGTGACCTGATTGTGGCCTTGCAGGGCCTGAAGGGGCTCCAGGAAAGATGGAGAGAGACTATTTCCAAGGGCTGGAGGGACAGGTCAATGGGAATGGCTTCAAACTGCCAGAGGGCAGGGATAGATGGGATATTGGAAGGAATTCCTGGCTGGGAGGGTGGGGAGGGCCTGGCACAGGTTGCCCAGAGAAGCTGTGGCTGCCCCTGGATCCCTGGAAGTGTCCAAGGCCAGGTTGGATGGGGCTTGGAGCAACCTGGGCTGGTGGAAGGTGTCCCTGCCCATGGCAGGGGTGGCACTGGGTGAAAACTTTAAGGTCCTTTCCAACCCATTCCGTGATTCAATGTGTTCATTGTCCTGGTGCCAAGTGGTGGTTGCTTTTTTACCACTTCTTCCTTTCCCCAAAGTGGCACAAGTTCATTTTGAGGCAAAAGTTCAGATTCTTTCCTCTGTTCTTCCCAAGGAGTTCATTTTGGGTTTTGCCTTTCACTTCAAGTGCCAGTAAATGCCTTGTGTGTTTTTCAGGAGAACTGAAAACCACACTGTTGAGTTTGAGAGAGACTTTTTTCCCTCCTGAAGGTTTGATTGGAAGTGCTTCAGTATGGGGGGTTTTAAATATCTGAAATATTGACAACTTAGTTTTTCCTGTAAAATACCTTTATGCTCCACTCCTGCATCCCAGTGATCCAATAAAATCCTGCTGCCTCAGAAGGCAGTTTGGTGGAGGGTTGGATGCATCACCGTAATGCCAGGGTTCATTTTCAGCTCTGAACTCCCAAGGTAAATAATCAGGAGTGTATTTTTAGGAGGCAGAGTTTATTTCTGAGCTGTTGGCAGTTGCCAGCTCTCGGGGTGTGCTGGGCTGTGCTGGAGCCAGGAGTGGGAGCTGAAAAATTCCTGCTGACTCTGCTGCCAAGGGGAGGGAGAGCCTCTGCTCCTCTGCTTCCTGCCCAGCTGGGCCTCTGCTCAGGGGGACTGTGCTGCAGCAAGTGGCCCTCCAGCCATCTCCTGGGGGAGTCATGAGACTCCACTGCCAAGGGAAATTGTCCCTATTTTTAACAAGCCAGATGGAGAAATAAAGGAACCCTGATTCAGGAGTGAAAGTACCTTCAAAGTGGCAGCAGCTTCTGAAATCACCTGGATGAATGGGGGTCACCTTCATCATCATCCAAAAACCAATAACATTAATTAATTTTATTATTATTATTTTATTATTATTAATGCTGTTTTGCTGCTGTATTAATACTAAGTGACCAAAAAGTGGAGAATCTTGAACAACTAGTGTTAGATAGTAAATATGGTGTTTTAGCAGAAATCTGATTAGGGAACTGTTGCAGTTGGTCAGAAGGGATAAGTGAATTGGGAGTGACACATGTGCCATGGATACTGCAGGCTGGGAAGCAGTGACTTAGGAGGAGGACATAGTCCAGTTCTTGAGCAGATTACAGTCACCTGGGCAGGCAGAAAACGTGAGAGTCCTGGGGGTAAAGTCCAGTTTTAAGATGAGCTCAGAACTGGTCAACCAGGGTGTGAAAAACTACCTTAGAAAAAGGCAGAAGAGTTTCTTAAATTCACTTTTTGGGATTTGAGCAGGATGAAAACAGTTGTAAGGAGTGCCCTTTGCCCCAGGAGAGCTAAACTCCCTCAAACTTCTCCATTTTGGTGGCACAGACAACATCCCTCTGTTACATGGGCACACATGGGTTCTAAAATATTGCTACATGTGCCTGCACGTGTGTTTGGGGACTGTTTCACACTGGGCTTTGTCCTGAGCTCACAATCAGCACAGAGAAGAAGGAGCTGGCTTGAGGTTGAGCTTAAGGACTAGGCAGAATTGTTCTAGTTTGGGGCACGTGTCAGTACTGACCACTCTCAGTGTGTGTCTCTGTTCCTGTCAGTCTTGAAGCCATGAGGGAGAATCCTCTGCTGAAGATGCACAAGTTTAAGCAGCTTTTCAGGAGTTTGAGTGGGAACTGTTGGCAGAGCCTGGGAAATAAGATCCTGCCATTTCTCTTACGTTGTTACTGATACGAGACCAAAACTGGAGAGGAGGTCGTCAGCTCCAGGTTATTTTCTTTACTGTGGTCATTTTCTCTTTTTATACAACTAGGTTTTGAGGTGCAGGATTCTCATTTTGGTGAAAATGATGTGTCTTGCCTTGGCCCCAGGATTTCCCTCAGTGACTGGGTGATTGCCCACAAATCGTGGCTTTGTGTTGACAGGCACTGACTGTCAGTGACCCAGAGAGAGCTTGTGGGGACAAATGGACCAAGAGAGAATGGTCTGGGTGAGATGTAGAGCTGATGATTCCATAGGAATTTAAAGGTCATGTGTTTAACAGGATGGCTGGGTATCTGTGTCCTACAAAACCTTGCCCTGTGCTGGCACTGCTGAGGGACCTCCAGGGCTGTGTCCAGGTCTGGAACCTCATGGAAGGGAGACCTGGAGGAGCTGGAGCGTGTGCAGGGAAGGGAACGGAGCTGGGAAGGGGCTGGAGCAGCAGGAGGGGCTGAGGGAGCTGGGGGGGCTCAGCCTGGAGAAAAGGAGGCTCAGGGGGGACCTTCTGGCTCTGCAACCCCCTGACAGGAGGGGGGAGCCGGGGGGGGTCGGGCTCTGCTGCCAGGGAACAAGGGACAGGAGGAGAGGGAACGGCCTCCAGCTGTGCCAGGGGAGGCTCAGGTGGGACAGGAGGAGGAATTTCCTGCTGGAAAGGGTGGTCAGGCCCTGGCAGGGGCTGCCCAGGGAGGTTTGGAGTGCCCAGCCCTGGAGGTGTCCCAGGAAGGCCTGGCCGTGGCACTCAGTGCTCTGGGCTGGGGGACAAGGTGGGGATGGGGCACAGGGGGGATCCATGGGCTGGGAGGGCTTTTCCAGCCCCAGTGATCCTGGGTTTCCCTCTGGAGGATGCAGAGTTTGGGGTGTCTCCTCACAGTAACCACCCTGAGCTGTGGGTGCAGAGCCGTGGGTGGGTGTCCCCGGGCACTGATGAACAGCAGCACCTTCAAGACTTGCCAGGGTGCAGCTTTTAAGGAGTTCAGTAGGTTTGTTTTCGTAGCTGTCTTGGCTCTCTTCTTGAATCAAACTTGAAAGGTTTTTTAGCTCTATTCTGTTGGGAAATCAGAGCATTATGTTACAGTTTTGCAGTTGGATTTTCTTCCCAGTCAAAGGCAGCCCCACAACCACGATGGGACTTGTAGCAAATGTTCCTGATTACAGGGAACTGCAAACCAGTTGGCTTTTGAAGTACCCACAGGGGAGACATTTGTCAGCTACAGTAAACAAACCTCCCCACGCTGCAGATTTGTGCCTTACAGTAAATAAACCATTAGCACTAACAATAACCTGAATGTTCTCACCCTCGTGCAGGAAAGGAATTTTTATCCTGGAAAGGCCTATTAAAGCATTGTGCAGGGGAACTGCTCTTTGCAGTGTTTTTAACTGCACAGACTTCCTGGGTCGTTTACAGGAGGACCATAGCAGAGTTTTCCAGATCCAGCCTGGAAAATGTCTGTGCACGTGGTGCCTCCCCTTGGAAGGTCCTTCAGAGCAGCTCCAGGTATTTTATGCTGAGGGTGAGAACCCCTTCCCTTACTGCTTGATGGATCTTAAAGCCCTGCCTTCCATAGCCTGTCTTCTCCTTCTTGGTTTGTGTGCATGACCTGCTTCTCTCTTGCATGGGCTTGAAATAATTCCCACCCCTTGGCAGGAATGCACCTGGAATGTGGTGGCACCACGATCCTGTTGCTCCCTCAGCAGTTCAGCAGTGCTCCTGTGGGATCCAAACCCGGCCTGGCTAAAGCTGCAGTCTGGCTCCTCTCCCAGTGAACTCTTGATTGGACCTGGAGCTTTTTGTAGAGACAAACCTGACCCTCACTCTCTGCTCTGGGGGGGTCTGTGTTCCAAAAATCCTGGCACCTCGACTCCAGTGGAACACATGGGAAGTTGTCCCTGGGTTTGTGTGTCTGTTTTGCTCCTTTCTTTGCTGTTGTTACCAGGGGTTGTGTATCCAGCAGGATTATTCCTGGCCTTGTATCTTAACAGTTGGAGAGAGCAGGGATAGATGGGATATTGGGAAGGAATTGCTGGCTGGGAGGGTGGGGAGGCCCTGGCCCAGGTTGCCCAGAGAAGCTGTGGCTGCCCCTGGATCCCTGGAAGTGCCCAAGGCCAGGTTGGACAGGGCTTGGAGCAACCTGGGCTGGTGGAAGGTGTCCCTGCCCATGGCAGGGGTGGCACTGGATGAGTTTTGAGGTCCCTTCCCACTCAAACCATTCCATGATTTTTTTGCCCCAGCCAAGGTTTGGAACTTTTCCAGTGGTTGAGATGCAGGAGATGGGTTTCTGAGGAGCTGGTGGAGACCACACTTGGCATCTGGAAAGGAAACATGTCCTATGCCCTTCCAGGATTTTTTGTAGCAATCAGCTGCACTGGCAGACAATCAGCAATTCTGTTTGACACAGAAATAGGATTTAGAAATCGGATTGTGCTTTTTAAATATATTCTCTATGTATTTACCATTTTATCTTGCAAACCATTCTCTCCTTTCCCTTCTCCCACTGTGTGTATCAGTTGCCTGGTTTTGTGGTCACACCTGGAAGGGTTTTGCTCTTGTGTGAAAACTGTTTGTAGGCATTTTGGAGAGGAATTGATGGGCTGGCAGCAGGAAGCAGGAAGCCCTGGCTTTGGCATAGACCCTGCCTCGTGCAGGGTTCATCTCCTTAGTGTGTGCTGGAGCATGTTTGAAATAGGAGGCAGGAGCTCCAGCAGTGGAGCTGTAACGTGTTTAATTCCTTGTTTAAGCTTTGTGCAACCTCTGCATTCACAGGTGAGAGAGCCTGTGATCCTCCCTCTGAGCTGGTGCCTGCTCAGCACTGTTTGTGGTGCAAGGAAATCCCTTCATTTTACAAATGCTCCGGGGCCTGTCCCTGTGAAAAATAACCCAGGAAGTTTCCCCATCTGTTCCTCCACCATTTCATCCCAATAAAGCTGCTGTTTTAAGTGTTGTTTTGCCTTTTCCTTGTCTTCTTGGCCACCTGTCCTGGAGCAACAGGGTTAAGTGTGACCAGAAGGAAGGGCAGTAACAGAAATCCTTGTCTGAATGGCCCAATTTGAGCCTGTTCTTGTGCCTGAAGTGCCTCTGGTGTCCTGCAGGAGAAATCCAGAGCAGGATGTCCTTGGGTGGGAGGCAGGAGCTGTTCAGTCGTGTGCTGACACAGCCCTGAGGTGCTGATAAGGTTTGGGAGACTCTGACTAATTCCTCTATTAAATCACTCCAGTGAAAATCAGCTTCCCAAAGGCGCCCTCCGAAGCCCCGAGTTCCTGTGGGTGTGAGTTCAGGGGGGGACATGCTGACCACGCTGGAAGGGCAGAGCCATCTGTGCCTTCATCTTATCACCCTCCTCATCCTCTCCCTGCCCTGCCAGACCTTTTTATCTGCTGGTTTGGCCTCGGAGGAGGGGAGAGGGGCTGGACGTGCACATCCTGAATTCTCTGGACTTACCACTTGTGCTGACTCCGGGCTTTCCCTTCCCTCTTCCCCTTCCCCAGCAGAGCTGTTGCTCAGGGGCAGAGATGGAGAAGGTGAAGTGAAACAACTCAAGAACGTCTGATTTATTTTTTTTTTTATGTTGTCCCCATTTCAAAGCTCTAAAGTTGAGACAAAAAAAGCAAAGGGCTCGTTGCTGCACCTGTGTAAGTAAAAGTAACTTCAAAAAATAAATAAAACTGTGAGTGCCATGCTAAGAAACCCCTGGAATTCCTGCTTTACGGGTGGTTCAGAATGAAGCCAACAACTGTTAAAGTGAAAATAAACCAGACAGTTTATTTCTTGTTAAGGGTTTTGCAGTTAAGTGGTGCTGTGGCTTTTCGTCTTTTATTTTAAAAGTCAGTCATGTCTTGAAAAAGGTGCTCTAATTCAGTCACAGTTCAGTTGGGACTGGAATTACTGGGTGAAATGTTGTCAGGATTAAAACCAGTCCATGTGTGTTTATATCACAGAATCCCAGGATCCCTGAGGTTGGAAAAGCCCTCCCAGCCCATGGATCCCCCCTGTGCCCCATCCCCACCTTGTCCCCCAGCCCAGAGCACTGAGTGCCACGGCCAGGCCTTCCTGGGACACCTCCAGGGCTGGGCACTCCAAACCTCCCTGGGCAGCCCCTGCCAAGGCCTCACCACCCTTTCCAGCAGCAAATTCCTCCTCCTGTCCCACCTGAGCCTCCCCTGGCACAGCTGGAGGCCGTTCCCTCTCCTCCTGTCCCTTGTTCCCTGGGAGCAGGGACTTCTCCACTCTTCTGTCAGGGAGATGATTTTCCAGGTCCCTCCCAACCCAACCCATCCCATGATTCCGTGATCCAGAAGTGACTTCTCAGCAGTTTGGTTGTTGCCACAGGTGTTGAGAAGCCTCTGCAGCGGGAGTTGCTTTGTCAACCTCAATTGGCTGCCTGGCAAAAAAATACAAGAAACGGTAGAACTTGACATTTTTGAAGGCTTTCACAGTTTGAAGCTGTTCCTACAAAGGGCAGAAGCTCTGGAAAGTTTGACAGACTGGTGACTGTGTTAAAGACCTGATCTCCAAAGAGCAAGAGTCAAACCTCCAGGAATGTCTCAGACTGCTTTTGTTTCCCAACATGGATCTAAAGTTACCAGGCTCTGCTCAACCTCTCTGAGCCCTTTGGTTGATCCTGGTCTAAAGGCTTTCCCATGGAACATGTGCAGACTCCAGACCCTGCTCTCAGCCTGGGACACTCTCCCTGACATCCTGCCTGGGGGGGGGGGTTGTGTCCTTTAGGATCCTTGAAGGATGTGGGGGTTTGATCTGGTTGGGTTTGTTCCTTTTTTTCCTGCAGGAGGAGGAAGGTCCCTGATAAGTGGCCTCAGGAATTCTTGATTTGAGTGGCAGAATTATCTCGTGAGGAATTGCTTAGGAACAGAAACGATTTCAAGGAGAACAAAAATATGATCTTTTCCATGTGGAACGTGTCTGTGTGAAGACACACGGCACTGGAATAGCTCAATTATTCTTAATTCATACCTCCTGTGGTGTTATTGCAGTTGTGTGTAAACATGGCCTCAGCAGAGCACAGACAGCTTGGAATAGAATTCTATTCAAGTTTGGGGCTGGCACAGGGACAGGGCTCACACCCCAGGTCCTTGCAGCTGCTCAGAGCACAGTGACCCCGGGAAGGGGGAAATCCCAGAGAGCAGCTGGGGATGGGCCTGTGGGCATTGGCAAACTATGGATCTCCTGGAACATCAGCTGTGTGTTGTGCTGCTCTCCCTGACCTGGGAACACCAACAGGGACCTGACAGGAGGGGGGAGCCGGGGGGGGGGGTCGGGCTCTGCTGCCAGGGAACAAGGGACAGGAGGAGAGGGAACGGCCTCCAGCTGTGCCAGGGGAGGCTCAGGTTGGCCAGGAGGAGGAATTTGCTGCTGGAAAGGGTGGTGAGGCCTTGGCAGGGGCTGCCCAGGGAGGTTTGGAGTGCCCAGCCCTGGAGGTGTCCCAGGAAGGCCTGGCCGTGGCACTCAGTGCTCTGGGCTGGGGGACAAGGTGGGGATGGGGCACAGGGGGGATCCATGGGCTGGGAGGGCTTTTCCAGCCTCAGGGATCCTGTGACCTTGGTGGGGAGAGGCCCTGTGTGGTGCCTGGTGTTGGTACCACACTGGGAATGGGAAAGCTGGGCCGTTCCTTTCCTGGAGAGTTGGGAAGTGCAGACCCCGTGACTGACCCCAGTGTCCAGGGGTTTGTGGTGTGCAGATGAGATGTGGATCCCTTGTTTAGGGATGAAGGGATTTATGTTTAATGTTGGATCTGTTTGTCAAATCCCAGGGTGGGAGCAGAGGTGAGCTCAGTGCTCCTCCTTGTACTTCCTAAAAGCAGGAGGAAGGAGCTGTTGCATCTTCCAGTTCCTGTGGGAAGGAACCCATTGGATGGACTGTTCCCAGTTCATCCCTGGCCCAGTTTTGCTGATGGCAGGAGTTCTGGGCTGGCTTCCCAAGGAAACGGGGCGTGCAGGGCCCCACGGGGCAGTTGTGGTTCCCCTTCTTGTCTCCCCTCCTTCCTGTTGGAGCAGTTTCTGAATTCCTGAACTCCTCGGGCCATGTCAGTTGAGTTTGTCAGAGTCCAACACATTCCTGGGATGTCCAAGTTCCTGCAGATACCAATGTCAGTAACTGGGGAGGAATCCCTGCTCTCCTGAAGGGAGGGGAGGGCCCAGAGCTCAGCTTACCCACCCTGGATTTCTCTCAGTTCTCTGGGCGGTGGGTTCTCCCTCATTTTTGGTTTATCCCACTTCCTTTGGGGTGCTGGGAGGAGCAGGGAAGGCAGAGGAGTGGAGTTAGTGCTGCTCTGGAACTGGTAGGGATTGGGCAGGTTCTCAAAAACCCTCTGCCAAGCCAGTGTTGGAGTGCTGTGAAACTCCTGTTCCCTGTTCACCCTCATTTTCCTGTGCAACACCCCCCAGGCTGTTGGAATCAGTTGTCCACAGCTGCAGAGTTATTCCTGAAGAATCAGGGCTGCTGGTGTCCCCTCAGTCACGTGGAATGCAGCCTGTGGTTGTGGAAGTTGGGTTTTCCGTGGGCAGTAAAACTCCATCAGAGGGATTTATGTCTCTCTCCATTTCCTTCCCGTGGTGTCTCTGCCCACAGTCCATTTTAGTTTCAGTCTCTCAGCTTTAAATACACTTTTCTGCTCCTTCTCTCCATTTCATTTCATCTGGGGTTGGCTTTTTCTCTCTTTCTTCTTTTTTTTTTCCCCCCTCTGGAAGCTCTTTGGAATAGTTTCTGCTTTCCTTGGCATCCAGCACAGGGCCAGGCTTCAGACCTCCCATCCCCTCTCCTCTTTCTCCTGTGTTCAAGGTAAAGGGAATGCACTGCCCATTGCTTTGGGATACTGGCAGTCTGGGGAGGAGTGTCTTCCCTGAACAGGAAAATATTATATGGGAACTGCCTGAGCTGGGAGAGGGGGGGAGGGCAGAGGGTTCTGCTTTTGGCTTTCCTTCTTTTTTTCTTATTTTTCTTTTTTTTTCTTACTTCTTTTTCTTCCTCCTTTTCCCCCTTCTCCCTCTCCTTTTATCCTCCTCTTTTTTTTTCTCCTTTTTTCCTCCTCTTTTTTTCTTCCTCCTTTTTCCTCCCTCCTTTTTCCTCCCCTTTTTTCCTTCTTTTTTCCTCCTCTTTTTTCCTTCTTTTTTTCCTCCTCTTTCTTTCTTCCTCCTCCATTTTTTCTCCTTCTTTTTTCCTCCTCCTTTTCCCTCCCTTTTTCCCACCAGGCTTTCCCTGCAGTCACAAACCCCAGCAGCAGTGGGGCAGTTCTTGCCCTCAGCTGAGTGCAATAAAAAACCACGGGTAAAGCTAAAAGTGCTCATCCTTGAGCACCTCAGAAAAGCTCCTGGAAGAACCCCCCAGCTCAGGGAGCTCGTTCTGAACACTCTGGATCCCTGTGCCTGGGATGTGAACCCCTGGAGGGAAGGTTTGCTGGGCCTGGAGCAGCCTCAGCTGCGTTACCCGGCCACGGGAGGAGGTTTGGTGTGTTTGGCCAAATGAGGAGGGAGAACAGTCAGTCCTGAGCCCATCCTTCTCCCCATCCCAGCTGCTGGAGCCTGGCTGGCAGGAGGGCCAGAGGTTTCTGCAGGGCCACAGGGAGGGGATCCAGGAGAGGTTCCCAAGTTGGGAGCCAGAAGAGAACGTGGGAAGTGTGAGAGGGGGCTGGGGAGGAGAGCAAGCAGGAATTCAGACAAAAGGAAGTTGTTGGTGCAAGTGAATGGCCTTTCTGGGTGATATTGATAAATCTGTGCTGCTGCTCGAGCAGCCTCAATTATTCTCCTCCTGATCCTGTTCCCTTTTGCCTTTCTGCTGTTGCCTGGAAAACACGAGTGGAATCTGGGAGGACAAGAGGCTGCCCCTCATTGTGGAGCGGCCCCGGTGCTGGGCATTGTCCCCTGGCTCAGGCAGCTCCTGTCAGCCTTTGTGTGCTGCAAGAAAAATGTTTTGCCTTCTCCCCGTGCAGATGAAATTTGGAGCTGTGGAGGTTGCTTTGTGTGCAGAGCCAGAGCAGCTCCCACCCAGGGGTTGCTCTGCCCTGGCACCTCTGGCTCCCGGGGCTCCCCGAGTTCGGGGGCAGAGCAGGCTGGAAATGGAGCTTCGTTTGCAGAATGTGCTTTGTTTCAAACCCTGAGCAGGGCAGGGCCTTTGCTGGCAGGAATGAAAAGCAGATCACTGGAGAGGTTGTGTTTAACAGCTGGAAATGGAGCCAGTTCTCCTCTGGAGCAGGAGCAGGGCTTGGAACATCAGGGAAGTCACGGAGCCCTGAGCAGAGTCATTGGGAACTCTGCCCTTCACCCCATCACTGATGATTAAATCATTGAGTAAATTAATTAATTAAATTCCAGAGATTGATTTTGAGGACATTCTTGAAGCAGAACTGAAATGCAGGGAAATACCCTCCTGGATGCACAGGGTAGTGCAAGAGTGAGACACTGAGCTCTGCCAGGCACAGTTTCTGTGGGCAGGAGTGACACAATCCTGCTTCTTCACTGCCTTTTTTTGTTTTGCTTAGCAATTAATCATACAAAAATATATGGAAAATGGAAGATGCTGTAACTGTTTGAATATCTGTTTGTGTTTTTTTTTCCTTTTCCAGGCATCTATTAACAAGCTAAAAGTGACAGAACCATGGCTCAGTTTCCAACACCTTTTGGGGGTAAGTGGTTTCTACTGTTTGAATTATTCCCATGTGCAAAAACTCAGCATAAATGTGTCCCTCTGTGAGTGTTTTCTCTCTGGGGGTGTTTGTGGGGAGTTTGTCTCTCTGAGCTGGTGGTTCCCGTGGTCTGTGCTGGTTTCAGGCCCATCCCAGCACAGCCAGAGCAGGATCCCTGTGCCCTGCATCGATCAGTCTGTCCCTGCAGGGCCCAGCCAGGCCACTCAGCCCCTGGCAGTAGGGCAGCACCTCCTTCTGCTCCAGTTGTGCCTGAAAACTGCATGTGGTTTTCCTTTGGGTGAGGATTCCTGGACTTTTTAACTGCTGAAAAGCCCAGCAGATGCCTTTGGATGTGATCCCTTCCCATTTCTGTCCTTGCTGTCCCATAACCCAGGCTTAGATGAGAACAAAAGTGGCACATTAGTAGCTTTCCATTTTTAACAGGGAAGTTGTAGCATCTGGAATTACAGTGAAAAATCCAGGATGGGCCCTGGCAGTGCAATAGGGACATTATTTTTGCTATTCACATGAAACCAAAGAATTACAGAGTAGTTTGGGTTGGGAGGGACCTTAAAGCCACCCAGTCCCACCCTCCAGGGACAACTTCCACCAACCCAGGTTGCTCCAAGCCCCATCCAACCTGGCCTTGGACACTTCCAGGGATCCAGGGGCAGCCACAGCTTCTCTGGGCAACCTGGGCCAGGGCCTCCCCACCCTCCCAGCCAAGAATTCCTTCCCAATATCTCACCTAAATTTCACTTTGGATCCATCACTCCTTGTCCTGTCACTGCAGTTCCTAATCCAGAGTCCTGCTCTGGCTTCCTTGTGGGCCCCCTTGGATACTGGGGACACATTTTTAGGTCAGTTTTGCAGCTGATCTGCAGAAAGCTTATGAAGGTAAATCTCAGTGTAACTGGTCTGGTTCTACTTCGAGGTTGCATCTCTTTGGGGCTTTTCTCTGGGCAGGGTTAGATGGGATATTGGGAAGGAATTCCTGGCTGGGAGGGTGGGGAGGCCCTGGCCCAGGTTGCCCAGAGAAGCTGTGGCTGCCCCTGGATCCCTGGAAGTGTCCAAGGCCAGGTTGGACAGGGCCTGAGCAGCCTGGGCTGGTGGAAGGTGTCCCTGATTCCAATTTGTTCTTTTTCCTGTTCTCGCCCCGTGTGTGCTCTGGGAGGCAAAGGATCCCCCATCCTGGGCTGTTCTCAGAGCTCCAGAGTGATAATTACACTGAAATAAAACCAGGGTGTTTTTTAGCTGGTGTTTTTTACTGTCATTTCTCCCTCTCTTTTGCACCAGGCAACCTGGATATCTGGGCTATCACTGTGGAGGAGAGAGCCAAGCATGACCAGCAGTTCCACAGTCTGAAACCCACAGCTGGATTTATCACTGGTAAAGAAGGAGTTTCCACTCCCAGTTCCATTCAATTAAATCTTAACTGGTGACCTGGGAGATGTATGGGCATGAGAATGAAAAAAATTGAACAGATATTTCTCATTTTATGTCCCACTTTTCATATGCCTTCTGATGTTTTCTGCTATTTTCTCTTCCCTGTCCTGCTGGGAAGAGGAGATTCAGTGAGTGACTGAGTTCTTAGTCTCTGTCTGGGGTCAGCCCACCCGGCCAACATCCTCAGAGATTAAAGTCTGATTAAATAAAGATAATTTAACTGCAGTCTGGTTTGGGAGCTCGCTGGGTAAAGCAGTGAGATGAGCATGGCCGAGCTCTGCAGAAGATCTAAAATGCAAAACTGATTGGAGCACTGGGGAGCAAAGCTGCAAGTCAAGGAATTGCAGCAAGTCAAGGAATTGCACTGATCCTGCTGGATTTTCATGGGCACCACTAATTACTGTGGTTTCAGAGGCAGCAGGAGGGCTCCTCTTTAAGACTTTGTTTTGCTGCATTTGGTTTTCTTCAGTGCT
This sequence comes from Pipra filicauda, assembly GCF_003945595.2. Lineage (NCBI taxonomy): Eukaryota > Metazoa > Chordata > Aves > Passeriformes > Pipridae > Pipra > Pipra filicauda. The sequence continues at coordinate 138,279 of NW_024104762.1, forward strand.
GTGTAAATGAGCATCACAGAGTCACAGAGGGGGGGCTTGGGAGGGACCTCAAAGCCCATCCAGTGCCACCCCCTGCCAAGGGCAGGGACACCTTCCACCAGCCCAGGGTGCTCCAACCTGGCCTTGGACACTTCAGGGATCCAGGGGCAGCCACAGCTTCTCTGTGCCTGTGCCAGGGCCTCCCCACCCTCCCAGCCAGGAATTCCTTCCCAGTATCCCATCTAACCCTGCCCTCTGGCAGTGGGAGCCATTCCCTGTGTCCTGTCCCTCCATCCCTTGTCCAACATCCCTCTCCAGTGATGCTCAGTTGAAATGAAAGGTACAGAAGTGTTTGGCTTTCCTGCTCTCTGATCCATCAAGAAGATTTCCAGAGTGGGAAATCAGGATCAGCTCCTCAGTGGAGTTTCCTCACATCCACACTCCCCTGAGTGTCCAACTCCATGGTTTCTGTTCCTGGTCCATGAGAGATATGGTACAAAATCCTACCACTTTGATTGCCCTCCTTTGATAATTACTCCTGTTTCTGATTTGTTCACAACTTTCATTTACAGACCACAGCATCCCCAAGTGCCTAATCCCTCTGTCATTGTTTTGCTATCCTTACTTTTCACTGATAGTTGGAAAATGACTTTGAAATACAGCATTACTCTACTTTAATAGTGGCCTATCACTTTATTCAGTTTTACTTACCACTTTATTTAGTTTGTGCTGTCTGACTGGCACTGCACTTCCAAAAAATCCAGGGTAGAGTTTATATTGGTACAGACTTTCCTGGAAGGAAAACTTTTCTTGTTTTCACAAGGCATGTGATTCCATGTGAGCCTTTAACCCAGCCTGGGGACTGTGAGCCAGGAGTTTCCCTAAATGTTCATTCCCAGGGGACTCTGGGTGGTGCTGCCTGTTCCAGCAGGTGCCTGTTGGAAATATGTAGTGGGTTTACAAGTCCCCAGATATGTTTTGGACTCATACTCTGTTATGTAAGTGTGGCATTAACTATTTATGGTTTTCCTGTTGCTTCTCTTACAGATATTTTTGACTCCTGATCTCCCCTCCCCTCTGCCAGGTATTTATAGATGTCCTATTTATTTTCCAGGTGATCAAGCCAGGAACTTTTTTTTTCAATCTGGGTTACCTCAGCCAGTGTTAGCACAGATATGGTGAGTATGGGATGGGGTGGGAGAAGGGCAGCTCCAGCAGAGTGGCATTTACTGGGCCAGACTGGGCCAGGGACTGGGGGGGGTGGGAATGGACCCAAATCCAGCTGGGATCCCCAGGGCTCAGGGTTGGGGCCAGTCCTGTCTAATGTCTTTACTGATGATCTGGATGAGGGGATCAAAGGCACCCTCAGCTTGTGGGTGACACAAGTTGGGTGGCAGAGCTGGTGCTGGAGGGCAGGAAGGCTCTGCAGAGGGATCTGGACAGGCTGGATCTGTGGGATGGACAACAAGGCCAAGTACTGGGTCCTGCCCTCGGGTCACACCAACCCCCTGGAATAGTCCAGGCTGGGGAAAGGGTGGCAGGAAAGCTGGAAAAGGCCCTGGGGGTGCTGGTGACAGGGGCTGAACATGAGCCCGGGTGTGCCCAGGGGGGCAAGAGGCCAAAGGCACCTGTTTTGGATCAGGGATAGTGTGGGCACAGGGACTGTCCCCCTGTGCTGGCACTGCTGAGGGACCTCCAGGGCTGTGTCCAGTTCTGGAACCTCATGGAAGGGAGACCTGGAGGGGCTGGAGCGTGTGCAGGGAAGGGAAGGGAGCTGGGAAGGGGCTGGAGCAGCAGGAGGGGCTGAGGGAGCTGGGGGGGCTCAGCCTGGAGCAAAGGAGGCTCAGGGGGGACCTTCTGGCTCTGCAACCCCCTGACAGGAGGGGGGAGCCGGGGGGGGTCGGGCTCTGCTGCCACATCCAAGGGAAAGGAGGAGAGGGAACGGCCTCAAGTTGCTCCAGGGCAGGTTCAGATCAGGGATTAGAAACACTTTTTCCCTGCAGGAGTGGTCAGGCCTTGGAATAAGTGTCCCAGGGAGGTGGTGGAGTCCCTGTGTCTGGGAGTGTCCCAGAGGTGTCTGGATGTGGCCCTTGGGGACATGGACTGGGGGTGATCCTGGTGGTGCTGGGGTGGGACTGGAGGATCCTGGAGGTCCCTTCCAACCCTGATGGCTCTGGGATTCTGTGGTGTCACTGAGCTCCTTCCCCGTGCTTTCCAAAGGCAAAGCTGCAGTGCTGGGGCTGAGTGTTGTGGTGCCCAGCTCAGGCCCTGGCAGCAGGGAGCCTTTGCAAATGGCATTTGTAAATTTGTAAATTTGGCGGTTTCAAACCCTCCTTTCCAATGACAATATTTCCAGCTTTGTTGGAACTGCACTAACACAATTGCTGAGCACAGTGAGCAGCATTGAAAATGTTGTGATGGGAGAGCCTGGGCAGGATGGGATTTGTTACTGCAGCTCAGACTGGCAGAGAGTGTCTCCACTGGAGTTGGAGTCACTGAAAGCTGACAAAATTTCCTGCTCCTTGGTGAGCTCAGCCAGATGAGGATGTGCATCCCTGTGTGTGGCACAGCACAAGGATTTCCACAGTGCCAGGTTTTCCTGCAGGACTGGAGGTGTTTCTGCTCCACCTGCCAGACTCAGACCTGCTGATGCAGTGCCAGGACAGGGGGAATGGCTTCCCACTGCCAGAGGGCAGGGTGAGATGGGATATTGGAAGGAATTGTTGGCTGGGAGGGTGGGGAGGCCCTGGCCCAGGTTGCCCAGAGAAGCTGTGGCTGCCCCTGGATCCCTGGAAGTGTCCAAGGAGAAATATTTTTTCCCTTTGGAAACCTGCATGCCCAGATTCACATGGCTTTTAAATCAAAGGCTTATTTTCTTTTCTAATTATCTTCATCTTACAAATATCAGAGCTGGTCTGGTTTTCTTATTTGCTGAAGACTCAGTGAAAGTTCAAATGTCCCTTTGGAGCTTCTCTGGCCTCTGAATTAAACAAGGAAAGAAGTTTTGTCTTAAACAAGACATCCTTTCTCCAAAAATCTTCCACAGGCATTGCCTTTAAATAGGTGATCACAGAACTGAACAGTTGTAAATAGTCTGACTGAGGATCTCTTCCTCCCTGAATTATTCAGTTTTCCAGGCTCTTGAGAGGAAGGGAATCATTCCACTCCCTCTGGAGTTGTCATAGAGACAAGACCTGAACTTGCACATTTTTGTTAATGAAGCTGAACTAAAACTTATTCAAGCTGCCTTTGTAAATCATAAAGCAGCATTTTAACATTCCTTTCTCTCTGTCTCTCTCATTTTTTGAATCAACTCTGAATTAAGAGAAGTAAATGTTGAAGTAAAAATCTGTGTACAGATCCAGGAGTGCTTTAGAGGGGCAGTTCTGGAGTAATAAGCCCAAAATCTCTGAGAGATACGAGCTGCATAAAACTGCTTTTCCATCAGCCTTTACTTCTGGAATAGGTGGGTTTGGGGGTTGGAGATGGCATTTGACTGTTAGAGGGAGAGAAGGGGATAGACAGGAGTCCTTAAAGAAAGAAAATTGTTATTCTGAGAGTAACTTGTAAAACTCCTGAATTAATTTTCTGATCCAAGAAATCACAGAATCCCAATCCCAGGATGGTTTGGGTGTGGAAGGGGCATTAAAGCCCACCCAGTCCCACCCCTGCCATGGGTAGGGACACCTTCCACCGGCCCAGGTTGCTCCAAGCTCTGTCCAGCCTGGCCTTGGATACTTCCAGGGATGGGGAGTCCACATGGAAGTGTCTGTCTGTGTGTTGTGTTTTGGAAGTGTTCTCCTGTTCTTAGTTATTCCATTTATTTTAAATAGTTAATTGTGATAATCTGATAAAAGCCTGGCCTTTGTTTCCTAAAGGATCAGTTGGAGCTGGATGGACACACAGGGAATATATCTGGAATATACCTGATAAATCTCTCCTTTCTGCTGTTAATAAAAGCTTTTCCAGAATTCACAGTCCTTAAAAACAGAAGGTCCCTGGTTTTTAGCACTGAGAACTCCTGTGTCCCTTCTGCTCATTCCTTTGAGATAAAATAACTCTCTGGGCCCTCAGTGGAGCAAAGGAGTAGCAGAATTATGGTCTGTGTGACACCTCCTGCACTCATCTACCCTTTACCAGCTCTGGGCTCCTCCAAGCTGGGGATCAATTAAGAGGCCTCTAATTAGGCTTTGAGCTGGGCCTGTGAGGTAACTGGGCCTCAGCAGCAATAATCTGCCTTTCCTTAGAGCCCTTGGGAACGGGGGCCTCCAGAAGCCCCTTGGGAGTGTCCCGTCCCTCTGGAGTGGAAGGAGAACTGCAGCAGTGCCACGTGTTCTCCAGGCATTTGGAGTTACTTGTCCAGGACAGAGCAGAGCCTTTGGGGGACTTCCCTGTTTCTGACACCTGCTTCCCTCCCACCCTTCCTCGCTTGGTGTCCAAGTGGGGGCAAAACTGGTGGGAATTCTGGGAGTTGTAACTTATTCCACACGGATCCATGACGTGGCTGATGGGAAAGGCCTCGTTTCTGCTCTCTGTTTAGGGCTGAGTTTTATGGCCCAACATGGGATTGTGTGATCCAATGTGGGAATGTAAAGCTAAATAAATCCAGATTTTGGAACTGCAGGGAGATTTCCTTGTTCTAACACTAGGCTGTTTTCGTGGAGAGATGGTTTGTGTGTTAATTATGAGCATATTTCATGGGAAAACTGCACGTGCTCAGTTTCTGTCCCTCAGAAATGCCAAAATAATCGAGTTGTCTTTGCATTCTGCAGGAAAGACGAGAGAAAAGAGCAGGAAAAGATCCATAGGGAAAGGATCTGTCAGCCCCTGAGCCCTGGGATGGTGCTGAGCCCTTGTCATTAGAAATAAACTCAGGGCTGGCCTCTCTGAAAGCTGATGAATAGTCAGTCAGGGTTTAATCCATTTACTGCCCTGCTCTGGATCCGGCCAGACCTTAAACCAAACCAATTTAAGGGCACCACATTATTCCAAATGTCCTTGGGAGCAGAGCAGTGGAATGAGGGGCTGTTTGCTGGCAGCCACTCGCTGCATCCCAGTGAGGTTTGTTCTGCTAAATCTGAGTCTCACACTGAGTTCTGTGATTAGAAATGGAAATTGGTCCTACTTTTGCATGAAGATTTTGTCAGAAGGTGTTTTTTGTTGGGATGTTGTAAGACTGTGTGTGAATTCTGGGGTTTGCACAGAATCCTTTTCTGTGCAATTTGTGCTGCTAATTTGAGTAATGAAGCTGTTTGTGTAAATGAGCTCCCAGAAGGTCAGATGTTGAATGAGAAGCTGCTGGTGATTCTGTGGATTGGAGTTCAGTGAAAGCAGTGAACCTGGTGCCCAGCAAAGTGTCTGATCCCTGGGCAGTTGGTGTTCCTGGTGCAGAATGCAGAGACTTGCTGTGTCCCAGCAGGAAAGTGGGCCTGGAGATGGGGGTTCCCATGGAGGGATCTTTGCTCTTCCTGCACTGTTGTGGCCATGGATGGAACCCACTGAGGGCCTCTGCCTGTGCTCAGTCAGAGAAGGGTTTATATTTGATGAATTAGGAATTGCCAGGTGCAGAAGCCACTGAGGTTGAACAGATAAGCTGATTATGTGACAGGCTGGGAGAGCTGGGAGTGTCCACCTGGAGAAGAGAAGGCTCCAGGGAGAGCTGAGAGCCCCTTGCAGGGCCAAAAGGGGCTCCAGGAGAGCTGGAGAGGGACTTGGGACAAGGGATGGAGGGACAGGACACAGGGAATGGCTTCCCACTGCCAGAGGGCAGGGATAGATGGGATATTGGGAAGGAATTGCTGGCTGGGAAGGTGGGGAGGCCCTGGCCCAGGTTGCCCAGAGAAGCTGTGGCTGCCCCTGGATCCCTGGAAGTGTCCAAGGCCAGGTTGGACGGGGCTTGGAGCAACCTGGGCTGGTGGAATAAGATGATCTTTCAGGTCCCTTCCAACCCCATTCCATGATTCACCATCTTTCAGACACTGGTGCAGCACATACTTTTTAAGGATATAAATATTTGAGCCTCAGTGTTGACAGTTTCCTCTCCAGACTTCCTTTAAATGCTGCTCCCAGATTTTCATCGCTGTTATTTAGTCGCAGGACATCAGAGCTGGTGGATTAAGAACAGCTACAGCTCAGAAAATGCTGTCTTAGGAGAACTGGGAAGCTTTGGAGTGTCTCTCGTGCTGCTGGTGATCTAAACCAGGGCTGACCTTTGCAAACCCCTGCTGGGATCTGCCTCTTTCAAGTTTTTGGGCTTTTTTTGGAGTTGGAGGGTTTCCATTTTGCCACTGCACTTCCCTGGCTGTGTCCTTGGATGAGCAGCTGTCAAGTCACTGTGGTACTTTTTGGGTAACTTTTCACACACTTGCATGAAAACTTTCTTAGGAGGGATTTGATGAGAAACAAAGCTCCAGTCCAACCAGACCATCCATGACATGTAAATATGTGCATGAACTTACATTCTGTGTTATTCCAACACCAAAATCTGTGCTTAATTCTTCCAACACAGAAACCAGCATGATGTTTAAAACTGAGTTTACAGCTGATTCCACTTTAATGTGCATTTGCTCTGGGTTTCTCTGGTGTGCAATGGCAGGGATTGACATTCTTCTTCCTACTTCTCCCCCCAAGCTCCCACCCCTACTCCCTGCTGAGCTGGGTTTTCTTCACTAGCAGGGGAAGGAACAAAAAGCAGACTGTTTAAGTCAGACTCCTTTCCTTGAAAGCCTATTCAAGGTCCAGGCTCAATGTTTCATCTCGAGTGCTATTGTTTAATTGAAAACACATTTGCACACTCGTGGATGGGATGCAGGGGGTGAAGCTCATGGATTTAAAGAGTGTTTTATTTTAAGTGTAGCTCAAGTACAGATTTGCAAACTCAGGGATTTGCTTTCTGTGGTGCTGTTTGAGGACTGTGTAGTCTCACTGGTGTCATTTTGCAGAGTTTTTGTACAACTCCACTGGTCCTTCTCTCGATGCCTCATTTTAATTCCTTCAGGAGTTGAAAAGCCACTTGAAAAATTTTATTCACCCCAGGAAAGAAATCAAGGAGCTCTCAGCTTAAATAGTGTCTTGTTTCATGATCATTTTTAGCCTGGCATAATCATTTTGAGTGGGAATTAGTCAGAATCCCAAAATCATTGGGGTTGGAAAAGCCCTCCCAGCCCATGGATCCCCCTGTGCCCCATCCCCACCTTGTCCCCCAGCCCAGAGCACTGAGTGCCACGGCCAGGCCTTCCTGGGACACCTCCAGGGCTGGGCACTCCAAACCTCCCTGGGCAGCCCCTGCCAAGGCCTCACCACCCTTTCCAGCAGGAAATTCCTCCTCCTGTCCCACCTGAGCCTCCCCTGGCACAGCTGGAGGCCGTTCCCTCTCCTCCTGTCCCTTGTTCCCTGGCAGCAGAGCCCGACCCCCCCCGGCTCCCCCCTCCTGTCAGGGGGTTGCAGAGCCAGAAGGTCCCCCCTGAGCCTCCTTTTCTCCAGGCTGAGCCCCCCCAGCTCCCTCAGCCCCTCCTGCTGCTCCAGCCCCTTCCCCGCTCCGTTCCTTCCTCAGCCTGGGATGTCCATCCGGGTGTGTTGCAGTTGCTGATCCCAGGCTGTGACTGTGTGTGTCCTGCAGGGCTCTAGCTGACATGAACAATGATGGCAGGATGGATCCCTTGGAGTTCTCCATCGCCATGAAGCTCATCAAGCTGAAGCTCCAGGGGTACCAGCTCCCCTCTGCTCTGCCCCCCGTCATGAAGCAGCCGCCCCTCGCCCTGCCCGGCGCCCCAGGATTTGGTGAGCTCCCTTGTCCTCCTTGCTGGCTTGCACTGCAGCACCCCCATTGAACTGGGGGGACCTTTGGCAGTTTCTGAAAGAAAATTTTAGGAAAAAGAGCTTCTAAAGGGACATGAACTCAAAGCCAGGTGCTGCATGTGCCCCCTCCCCCCCAAAGTTGCACTGGGCTTTGAGCAGAGTAACATGAGCTGAGGTCCTGTTTGCCCCAGGCCTGACACTGCTCCAGACAAAAGGTGGCTCAGGCAGCAGGGCTGGTGCATCCCAGAGTGCTGGAGTTTAGATTCCAGCTTGGCCTTACGGCATCTCCAGCCTTGGCAGGGTTAGCTCTGTTTTCCTTGAGTTTTTACGAGCACCTTCTACTTTTGTTTTAAGAATGGTGCTGCTCTGGCATGAGCTGCTGGTTCAGTCCTGGGGGTTAAGTGCTGCCAAAGTCACCATCATTTCAAGGGAGAGTAGGGAAAATGGGATGGGGAGAGGAAAATAACCAAGTGAAGGCAAACCTCCTGCTTGACACACTGATGTTCTCCTGTGTCCTGCAGGGAGAGGGTCTTTACCTTTCTGGGTTAGTTGTTGCTGTGACTCAGGTTTATTGATGCTTGAGAATCCCAGACTGGTTTGGATTGGGAGGGACCTCAAAGCCCATCCAGTGCCACCCCTGCCATGGGCAGGGACACCTTCCACCAGCCCAGGTTGCTCCAAGCCCCGTCCAACCTGGCCTTGGACACTTCCAGGGATCCAGGGGCAGCCACAGCTTCTCTGGGCAACCTGGGCCAGGGCCTCCCCATCCTCCCAGCCAGGAATTCCTTCCCAATGTCCCACCTAAATGTCCTAAGAACAGGGAACAGTGCCTCTGATAAGCTGCCTGCAGCAATGGGGTTTGATCTGCTGCCACTCAGGTTTTACAGTCACAAATAAAACCTTAAGAAAACAATGAAGCTGGACAGAGCAAATACAGGTTTAAGTGTGAAAGGGCAGAATAAGTTTAACCCCCTACAAAAATCAGCAAAATCTGGGATTCCCTTTCTCTCATTCCCTGTACACTTGATCCCAGCTGTTTGCTTGTTCTTTCCACTGGCTTAACTGGCCCTTTTTAACCTCCCTGTTCTCCCTGTAACTCTGCTCACCCCTAAAACACTCATTACTGTGCTGTCCCCATTAGCTTTGCCCCGTTTCATCCCAGCAAGAGCTGGGAGCACTGATCCTGCAGCTCCTTGTGCAGGCTGGGGGTTCATTCCAGCCTGGAGCTCACGGTGCTGCTCTTCCTTCAGTTCCAGGCAAACAATTCCTCTCTTAGCAAACCCTCAGGGACTTCCTGGGGCAGTGCAGCACCCAGGTGGTGTTCTGTGCTCAGGCAAAGAATTCCTCTCTTAGCAAACCCTCAGGGTCTTCCTGGGGCAGTGCAGCACCCAGGTGGTGTTCTGTGCTCACACCTCAGCGGGGTGCTGCTCCCTCTGCCCTGGGGGGTGTAGGTTCCCCTGGGATTCTCTCCCCACCCTGTGGAGGCTGCAGGCGTTGTCTCCAGTGTCTCACCCAGCACAACTCTCTCCTTTCTCGCCCGTAGGTCTCGGGGGCATTGCCAACATGCCCTCCCTGAGCTCCGTGGCCCCGGTGCCCATGGCCTCCATGCCGGTGGTGGGGATGTCCCCCCCGTTAGTGTCCTCCGTCCCCGCCGTCCCTCCCCTGGCTAACGGAGCTCCCGCTGTCATCCAGCCTCTGCCTGCTTTCGCTCACCCCGGTACGCTCCGCTCCCTCCTCTGCCATTAACCCTGCCCTGCCTCTCCCCTGGAGCCAGAGGGCAGCACACGGGGCATCAGCCTTTCTAAGGATGCCTTTGGGTAAGGACTGGGCTGGGCTCGAGCCCGGTGGCACTGGGTGGCACTGGGAGGAGAGTTAAAGGAGGAGTGTGGACGTGTCCCACTGCAGGAGTCTGTCACGGGGAGAAAATGGAACAGCGCTCGGAGAAATCACCTGGTGCCAGGAAATTGGGCCTCTCCTGTCTCTTTATAACTGTTAAGTACTGCTGGTTAGGAGGGCTGTAAAATACTGGGCTCCAGATCGTTTATCCACAATGTATTTTGATGTCAACAGGGTTTGCAGAAAACTGCAAAAGGAAAAAAAACACGAGGGAAGAGCCCTTGTGTTTCCCCCTGTTCTGTTGGACTCCCTTACCTTGATACTGTTAAAGAGATCCCATCAGACCCAGAGTGCTTGTGTTGTGTTAGGAGCTGACTGAATGCCCTGGACATTCTCCAGTTTGAAGTGTTAGCACTGATAAATCCCTGTTTTCTCCTTCACAGCCACATTGCCAAAGAGTTCTTCCTTCAGCAGATCCGGGCCAGGAGCTCAGCTCAATGCAAAGCTGCAGAAGGCACAGTCCTTCGATGTGCCCAGGTGGGTCATGGGGCAGGGGCTGGGGAAATGGAGGCATTTGGGTCCCCCACATTTGGAAAAGCTCCCTTCTCTTTCACAAAGTTGTTTTCTGAAATAATATTTCCTGCAGAAACCAATCCCTGCTGAGGTACCACTTCAGCCTTTCACGGGATGCTGTGGTTTTACAGGGAATGCTCCAGGAGCAGGAAATCATGGAAATGCAATAATTAACTATTAACAGTGTTGACACTGTTCTCAAGCTCTTGAAAACTTAATTTGTAGAAAAGCCATTGCTCCTGTAAACACAACATGGGTTGTGCAGTACTGCACAGACACTCCTGGAAGTGTGACAACACAAGTAATGTATCATTTCAAATTGACAACTCTTGGTTGTTTTTAAAAGCAAATTGTTTAATAGCTCTCGTATTTTAAATGCACTCCACACACTTGGTTCTTCTCTATTCTTCAAGTTCTGAGTGAAAAATCAGCTTTTTATATTTAGGACTTTTAGATTATTTCAAGGCTCAGAGTCCTGCTGGCCATCAGTGGTGTCCCCAGGGCTCCATACTGGGACCAGTGTGAGCTGATCCCTTCCCCAGTGACACAGAGGGCTCAGGGGCACCCTCAGCAGCTTTCAGGTGACCCCAAGCTGAGGGTGCAGGGACACACCTGAAGGATGGGACCATCCAGAGGGACCGGGACAGGCTGGAGCAGTGGCCCTTGGGAATCTCCTGAGGTTTAACAAGGCCAAGTGCTGGTGCTGCACCTGGATTGGGGCATCCCTGGGATCAATCCAGGCTGGGGATGAGCAGATGGAGCAGCCCTGGGAGAAGGCCCTGGGGGTGCTGGTGGGGGAGAGGCTGGACATGGCCCAGCCCAGACCCCCCGTGCCCTGGGCTGATCCCCCAGCGTGGGCAGCAGGGCAGGGGGGGATTGTGCCCCTCTGCCTCTCAGGGGAGACCCCCCTGCAGTGGGGGTTCATCTCATCCCACCCCCTGCCATGGGCAGGGACACCTCCCACTAGCCCAGGATGCTCCAACCTGGCCTTGGACACTTCCAGGGATCCAGGGGCAGCCACAGCTTCTCTGGGAAACCTGGGCCAGGGCCTCTCCACCCTCACAGCCAGGAATTCCTTCCCAATATTGGGGAAAAGAACCTTTTCAGGTGTAAAACTTGATTTCTGTGCAGCACTTCACCTCCTTGTGAGGCTTTTGAGCCCCTGGCCCAGGTTGCCCAGAGAGGCTGTGGCTGCCCCTGGATCCCTGGAAGTGTCCAAGGCCAGGTTGGACGGGGCTTGGAGCAACCTGGGCTGGTGGAAGGCGTCCCTGCCCATGGCAGGGGTGGGATGGGATGATCTTTAAGGCCTCTCCCAACCCAAACCCTTTGAGACTCCGTGCCTGAGCCCTGGTGTTGCCGTGGTCCCCTGACAGTGCCTGTCTGTGGTTGCAGTGCTCCCCCCGCGGCAGAGTGGGCTGTCCCTCAGTCCTCACGCCTCAAGTACCGGCAGCTCTTCAACAGCCACGACAAAACCATGAGCGGACACTTGACAGGTACTGCTACAGTTTTTGTTGTCTCCCTTTTTCCAGCTGTGGAAGGCCAGTTTTAATCTCACTGTTCACGTAGTAAGAGACTCGTCACTGTTTTCCTGTTTCACTCTCCCAAGTGATTAATGGGCTTGTTTAGAAGTGGATATTCATCGTAGCTGGGATCATTTTATCACCATCTCTCCCTTGTTTTCTGCCAAATAAATTGACCCTGGGAAATCATTCTGGAAAAGGGCGCAGTGGGTTCTGTGAGAACCTGTGCAGCCATTTCCAGTGTTCAGCTCACCCTCTGCTGGGAGCACCTGGCCAGTTCCAGCAAGAACCTGGACTGGTTCCCTGGCTAAGCTTTCCCAGTTCTGGTGCATCTGTTTGTGTTTCAGAGCTTTTTGGTTTTTAATGTAAATTATTTAGTTGCCCAGAGAAGCTGTGGCTGCCCCTGGAAGTGTCCAAGGCCAGGTTGGACGGGGCTTGGGGCAACCTGGGCTGGTGGAAGGTGTCCCTGCCCATGGCAGGGGTGGCACTGGATGGGCTTTGAGATCCCTCCCAACCCAAACCAGTCTGGGATTCCATGGTAATTGTGCAGAAGGGAAGGATAATGTATTTGTTATTTGGGGAGCCAAATAACACCTGTTATAACAAATAACAGATGCTGATCACATCTCTGCAGTGTTGCTTGTTTGTTTGTTAATATTTGTTTCACTTTCAGGTCCCCAAGCCAGAACGATCCTCATGCAGTCCAGTTTGCCCCAGGCTCAGCTGGCCACAATATGGTAAAAATAAATCTGTTCATTGCCCTCCAAACACAAACTGTTCTTAAACCTCTGCACTGGGTTCTGGGGGGTTTTCTCCATTTTCAATCCCTGATAAATCACATGTTTCTCTTTTTCGTGTGTTACTTTATCAAACAAAAGCTGCACTTCTGTGTCTTTATTAATATTCCCAAAAGTACCAGGAGCCTGTTCTGTGTGATGTTCAGGCAGTTGGGGTTCAGGGAGGGGTTTTTAGGCAGAGCAGATTCCAGCACCCTGTGCCTCCCACATCCCTGCCCCGTGTGAGGCAGCACCAGTGAAACCTTTACCTTTGCACAGGTTGTACAACAGGAAGCTTAACCCAAGCTCCACTTCCTATGGGCTTTCTCTGCCTTTTCCATGAATTTGGAAGGGCTGGTTTCCCAGGGGCTGCAGTTACAGATGTTTACAATAAGGGATTTTAAAAGGATTGGTCTCAGCCTCTCTTTTTCCTTTCAGCTTATTGTTTGTTGAGCTTTATGATATTCTTATTGTCATATAGGAAATTGTTCCTAATTACTTTCTCTTCTTTATGAGTCTTTGCTTGCAAACCATTGGAGCTCACCCACCTGAACTGCACTTGCTCTCTTTGCAAAGCACTGATGGTTTTGTTATATATTATTAAAAACCACTCTTCCCTTCTCTGTTTCATAACAAAGGGATAAAAATAAAGCAGCCCAATCATCCAGCAGATGATTTTCCAAAAAACACTCAGCTTGTTGCCAGCCTTGAAGTGGGTTGTGTGGACAGGGGTCAGCCACCAGTGAACTCCAGGAGTTCTGCACAGAACTCATTCAATTTTGGACATTCAAACTGCCAAAATGCCAATTTTTGGACATCCAAACTATCCATGGAGATAAGGAATGGATGTTACAGCTCTTGTTGTCCTAAATGTGGGTCCCTTTCCTGGCCAGTGGAGCTGAAGGTGCTGTTCTCTGGGAGAGCAGAGGGTTTATCAGGCTGTGCTGGCACTGAACTCACTCACTCAGACACACAAAGGCAAGTGTGGCCTCTCAGCTGCCCTGGGAGTTCCTGATAAAATGTGGACCCAGGCTGCTGGAGGAGCTGAGCAATTATTTCTTTGCACCCTAGATTTTCATTCTCCTGGCTCGTTCTTGTCTCCAGCCTGTGGAGTTCAGTGGCACAAACCAAGGATCAAATGAGGCTGGAATTGTCTTCCAAATTTAAATCCCATCAACAAAGTCCTGTGCCTCGGGACATCAAAATAATATATCCCTTCTTTGCCTTTGATTGTCACATTACCACGGGAGATTTTCCTGCTTGATTGGAGTTTAGCAGGCTAGAGAAACAAATCCTGAGCTGGAAGGGACCCCCAAGGCTCATCCAGTCCAAGCCCTGGCCCTGCCCAGGACACCCCAACACTCCCCCCTGTCCCTCAGAGCGTTGTCCAAACCCTCCTGGAGCTCTGGCAGCCTTGGGGCCGTGCCCACTGCCCTGGGGAGCCTGGGCAGTGCCCACCACCCTCTGGGGGAAGGACCTTGTCCTGAGATCCCCCCTGAGCCTGCCCTGTCCCAGCTCCAGCCCTTCCCTGGGTCCTGTCCCTGGACAAAGTTTAGGCTGTTAATTTTGTCCAGTACCACCCTAACATGAGCAAAAGCATTTTGTGCATGGGTTGGAGCTCTGGTTTGGGTTGTTACTCCATGATTTTTAATATGTGCATGATGCCAGAGTGGTTTTGTGCTTGTCAGGACCAGAAGGTTAATGGCTTGGATTTCAATGCCAGTGGGAGTTCTGGAATGTGAGGGGGGAGCCTCCAGGGAAGAGGGAGACCAAACCAAAAAGTTCTGCCAAACACCTGAGCTGGTTCTTTTCTGAGTGATGTTGGGCAGTGGATGATCACAAGCTGTTCAGGAGAACTCCCTTGGTTCATGTCCCTTCTCCCCGTGGTGCAGGCAGCACTCAGGGCAGGAGAAGGAGAAGCCATGGCTACAAGGCAGACATCCATGAGAAACATGGGAAGAAGGGGAGCATATGGGTTTTGCTTTTCGTTTGTTTTGGAAAAAAGTAGCGTGAAAAAAGAAAGTGGAAAAAAATGAATTAATTTGGAACTGAATATGTTAAAATGATGCTTTTGAACGGTGATTTTTAATATTTACTCATTTCCTTACTTTGCCCCTTCCCTCCCCAAGGAATCTGTCTGATATCGACCAGGATGGGAAGCTGACAGCTGAGGAGTTCATCCTGGCCATGCACCTCATTGATATAGCTATGGCTGGGCAGCCCCTGCCCCCTGCACTGCCTCAAGAGTTTATCCCACCTTCCTTTAGGTAACACTTGGGAACCTCACTCCTGAATTTTCCATCTAGGAAAGCTGTCCTGGGAGTGTAAAGCACAGCAGCCTGAGCAGTGACCCCTGTCCTTCTTGTCCTGTCAGAACAGTTTGGTGGGTGCTTTATGCTGACACACCTTCCAAAGCTTGCTTAGTCTGGCCATAGGAATCTAAAGGTTACACTTCCTTGGAGCAAATGGAATGTATTGGAATTCCAGACACGTTATGGATCTACACTGTACCACATTCAGCCCCCTTGGTACAGCTGGATCTGTGAAAACTGTGGTCACTCATCACTTCTCTTTCTCTATTTCACTTTTTTTTGGTGAAGAAATGGGGTGGGAAGACAGTCCTTTATAATGGAAAGAAATGTTTGCATACTGCATGCTTCAGGTATCCTCCTGAAGATTCCCATTGTTCTGTGTATTCCACCTGGGATCTTGCTTTTAGCCTGACTGTACTGAGCTCTTCCTCTGTCTCTGCTGCTTGTGCTGTAGTTTAAAAACCAGCTCCAGACTGGGCACTGGGGAGAGATTTTGGGGACAGGGCTGGACATATTGGGAAGTTTCATGGAGAATTGGAACTGGGTTTCTCAGGTCCCCAGGGAGAGCTGTTGGGACTCTGGGGAATAATGTTATCCTAAGGGAATGCCTGAGTAAAACCCTCTGAAAGAATATTAAACATCATGAAATGTTACATCATTGCATTGAATTTGGTTTCCTCGTTAATCCTGAATAATTTGGGCGGGAATAGGTTGTCCTAAGCACCTGAAATCCCTGTTTTCTTGGCAGAAGAGTCCGCTCTGGCAGTGGGATATCTGCTGCCAGCTCAGTGTCTGTAGACCAAAGGTTACCAGAAGAACCAGCATTAGAGGAAGAACAGCAGCAGCTGGAAAAGAAATTACCAGGTGAGCAGGTGAAAAGAGGGATGTTTTGTGTTCCAGGAGGGATATTTCGTGCTCCCAGAGGGATGTTTTGTGTTCCAGGAGGGATGTTTTGTGCTCCCAGAGGGATGTTTTGTGTTCCAGGAGGGATGTTTCGTGTGCCAGGAGGGATATTTCGTGCTCCCAGAGGGATGTTTTGTGTTCCAGGAGGGATATTTTGTGTTTCAGGAGGGATATTTCGTGCTCCCAGAGGGATGTTCCCATGAGGGAACCTCCCTGCTGGGAGGTTCCACATCCTGACTGGGAAGTGCTGCCTCTGCAGAGCAGTTTGGGACATGTCAGAGGCATCACCAAGACACTGCTGGGTCCAGCTCCTTCCTGCTCCTTTGTGTTGGTGACACTGGAGGTGGGAACAGGCTCCAGGCTGCTCCTCTCCTGCACTCCCACAGGCAGCACTTTGCATCCCTGTTCCAGGACTGCAAGGAAAACTCTGCTGCCTTCATCGTCTGGCCTGGGTGCTCTGTAAAAGATCCCAGTATTGCCACAGAGCCCCGTTTCCTCGCAGTCCGTGTAACAGTGGGGGTTTTATACAACTTCCAGCAGTTCTGGGAAAAGAACAAAAGGAAGAGAAAAGGGAATTGGCAACAGGAGAAGGGGACAAACTTGAGAAGAGGAGAATTCAGCTGGTTCAGCAGCTGTTGGACTGATGTGTCCAGCAGTGTGTGCACACTTGGGAGGAAATATGTGCTGTCTCTTGCCTTGCATCCCAAAAATGTCCATGTTGGGCATGCAGGGAGAGAAATCTGGACTGCAGGGTGTGAGAGTGGGACACAGAGGGTATGAAAAGGAACAGAAGGTGGAGTGGGAAGAATAATTTGGAGGGAGGACAATCCCTGATCCTGCAGAGGGATGTCAGGGAACCTTGCTGGAACTGAGGTCACTTTTAGGCCAGTGGTGAGGATGTGGGTGTGCAGGAATCCAGACTCCCTGGGCTCAGCTGCTCCAGAACTTGAACCACTTCTTTCCTGGCAGTAATGAGTGATCTTGGGAGAATATCAAGTGTAAGTTCATTCTGGTCATTGGCATGATGGCTTTTTGATGATGTCACCAGCTGAATCCTTGGCCTTGCTCTGATGGAAGTGTTGGCTCTGGGACTGCTGCAGTTATCCAGTGGTCCTGTGTCCTCACAGAGGATCACCTGGAGAATGCTTTGCCTAAATTACCTCCACTTGCTGGACTTCCAGACCTGGAAGCCTGAGGAATGGGGATGGAAATGCACACCTTGGTTTCCTGAGGATGTGGGTTTGAGGGGCTCGACAGTGTAAATGCTGGCCAGGCTGGCAGACTGAGACAGAGCACAGGAGCTCTGACAGAACACTTAAGGCAAAGACTGAACTGAAAGCTGCCCTGACTCGAGAGAACTCGACCCCTCGAGGAAGGGACCTTCATGGGATGTCTCACACCCCATGATATGACGTGGTGAAGGGAGCTTTTGTCCCGACTGTCGCAGTCCAGAGACCTTTGCTTGGAGTCGAAGGGCTGAGAGGGGTGAGAGGAGACCCCCTTGTGTGTAATAGAAAGAGATCCAGCTACAACTCCAACTCCAACTGCTGCATGGGAGAAGAGAGAGACTGCTGCCCTGAAAGTGGAAGGGATCTTTCCTTCTCCCCTTCTGAACTTTTATTGGAGGGAAAAGAGATTTGATCCAATGTAAATATATTGTTTTATCATAGGAGAAGTAGTTAGGATTGTGTATATAATGTATTAGAATATTTATTTGTGTAATTATTGTAATATAATTCCCTTCCCCCCATAGTGAGTCCTGTGTTGTGTCTGGAAAACCCCTCTCACACTGGGGTGAGTTGTGGGAGGGGGGCTTGGACTCGGGAATTGGATTTTTGGGGGTTTCAAACCAGCACAATGCTCAACCCCAGAATGACCCGTGGAGCTCCATTACCCACAGTGGGGAGCAGCACCTGCTCCTGCTGGGAGCTCGTTCCACTTGGATTCAGCACTGGGACTCACATCATAGAGACTGGTGTGAGTCAGTGACAGCTTCATTCCCCCCCCAGTCACGTTCGAGGACAAGAAGCGGGAGAACTTCGAGCGGGGGAACCTGGAGCTGGAGAAGCGGCGCCAGGCGCTCCTGGAGCAGCAGCGCAAGGAGCAGGAGCGGCTGGCCCAGCTGGAGAGGGCCGAGCAGGAGAGGAAGGAGCGCGAGCGGCAGGAGCAGGAGCGCAAGAGGCAGCTGGAGCTGGAGAAACAGCTGGAGAAACAGCGGGAGCTGGAGCGGCAGAGGGAGGAGGAGAGGAGGAAAGAGATAGAGAGGAGAGAGGTAACGGCGGAGCAGAGCTTGGGTCGGGGGCTGGGGAGGGACCAGGTGGGAGATGGGCACTCGGGACCGGGCTGGCATTGGGAGTGAGCAACACTGGAAGCATGAACCCACATTTCTGGGGGCTTGGGGGGAAGGAAGAGTCAGCAATCCCTTCATTTTTCCTGTGGAGTGAATGGGTGAGACGTTTCAGTGTAGGGCAGCGTGCTCCTGACCTCTGACTCCTTTAAAAATAATAATAATGATTATTATTTTATATAAAGAGATGCTTGAGTGGATGAAGAAAAACCTATGGCATTCATGATTTTCCAGTGATGAGGTGATTTTATAGAATCCCAGAATGGTTTGGGTTGGAAGGGACCTTTAATATCATCCAGTCCCTACCCCTGCTGTGGGCAGGGACACCTTCCACTAGCCCAGGCTGCTCCATCCAACCTGGCCTGTGATTTGGGCCAGGCCTTTAATCTGTCAAAGGAAACACACCCTGGGGAACTTAAAAAGCTCTCATTTTCTCCCACTGCCAAACAATGATGAGTCCAGTGCAGAGCACTGGGCTGTTCTTTGCAAAGCTGCAGGGTGTCCAGTGGTGGAGGTTGGAAAGGGATTTGATACTTTTCTGGAGTGTTCTCAGAGTCTTAATATGAAACAAGTTGGTAAATCAGAAAACTGGACTTTGGGAAACGTGAAAATGAAGGGATTCTCTCTTTAGTCATCTCTGCTGTGCAGGGGAGCCCCATCTCAGTGAGCACTTAAAGCACTGAGCAATTTGTGTGCTTAGAGGCACAGAGCAGCCTAGGAGTGTGTTTTTATTAATGGCTTAATTGCTCATTAGAATATTAATTATAATGGCAATTATGAATTATAATAGCAATTATATGTGTTTAGCAATTATGTTTATTTATTTTAAATGTATTTTCAAGTTAGATATCGTATGTTTTATCGTATATAATTATATAAATCATATAAATTTCCATTTCTGCTTTATTTTTCCCTTTCTCCTGGAATGCCCCAGGCTGCCAAGCGGGAGCTGGAGAGGCAGAGGCAGCTGGAGTGGGAGCGGAACCGTCGGCAGGAGCTGCTCAACCAGAGGAACAAGGAGCAGGAGGACATAGTTGTCCTGAAGGCAAAGAAGAAAACCCTGGAATTCGAGCTGGAAGCTCTGGTAAGTGATGGATCCCGGGTCAAACACACAGGCACGGTGTGGCAGTGATGGTGTGACAGTGGCTGTGCCATGGCCGGGTTTATTTGCTGGAATTTCGGTTGTAAATGTGAAATAAAAGTACTTTTTAGATCCTGACTCGCCTGACAAAACGTTCTGGTAAAAATAAAACTCTTTTTCCTTCCTTTTCAAGAATGACAAAAGGAACCAGCTGGAGGGAAAACTTCAGGATATCAGGTGTCGGCTGTCGACCCAAAGACAAGAAATTGAAAGTACAAACAAATCCAGAGAGCTCAGAATTGCAGAAATCACCCATTTGCAGCAGCAGCTACAGGTGAGAAAACCTTCTCTGATTTTATTGTTAGCCTTGAATTTTGGCATTGATATCCTGAGCAGAGCTGCCCCAGCATGGGGTGTGCTGTTCCTTGCCCCAAAAGAGATATCCTTGAAATTATCCTTGGAGATAATTTGTCATTCCTGGAAATTAATGTTCTTCAGACCCATCCAGGACTTGTGCCTACACTAGAAGCTGTGTCTGTGCTTATCACTTCATCCTCCTGGAATCCTGCTGTGGGGAGCAGCAGAGAAATTGTTTGGCCTCAGATGTTTGGGAGGACGAGGAGAAGGGGGTTTCATGGCGTGGATTTTGCTGGCAGTGGTTGCAGTTTGTGTGCTGGGAGAAAGACTCGACTTCAGTGAAATGGCTTGTGGATGATCCATTTTTAACTGTAAAATAATGAACTTCCAAAGCTGCAGTTCCCAGTGAAGCCAGTTAGTTCCTGGCATTGTCCTTTCCTGCTGCTCCATCTGAAGTTCTCTGTGGAATGGAAGTGGAACCGAGGAGGTGCCTGATTTTAGGGAGAGAATGTGCTTTGAGGTTTGTAAAGGTTCCCAGGGGGTTGTAGGATTTAATTCAGGGACTTTTCTCTTCATTACACATTTCATATTGCTTGAAATTAATTCTTGGCTTGTCCTGGGGGTGTCTCAGTGTGTTTCTGCCTCTGCAAAGAGAATCTCACACTTAGGTTAGGAGGGCTCAGGTGTAAAACCTGACTTAAACCCTAATCCTACTGCTCCAGTCCAGCTTCACTCTTGCCTTCCCTGGCAGCTGTCCTGTTGGATTTTGGGGTTTGGGGTGATTTTGTAGCAATAGCTGTGGCTCTGTGGTAATACCTTCCCTCAGGTGCTAATTGATCTCCACCACTGACATTTCAGGCAGTGTCACATGAGGTGTTTTTATCCCAAAAACTGTGTCACTGCTTAGGAGAAACAGCCAGATTTTATCTGGGGAGAACCTAAAAGATTTTTCCTGAAAAAAAACCCCATTATTTTTTCAAATATCCTGTCAATGTTTCTGTCTCATCTGTAGAGGACAGACTAAATCAGTGAGGTTTAAAAAAGGAGATTTTAATCCTCCAAACTCTCAAAGAGGTTAAAAAGTCAGCACTGGCATTATCTCAGAAGGGTGATGTACCTTCCCTTGGAAATAGTTTAGTTTAATACACTTGAAACTCCCTATGGAAAGATGAGTCAATTTAAAGGAGTAATTATTCTTCAACCTATTAATTAGTTTCAAGAGGGAGTTTCATTAAACTTGTGGCAGAAGTTGTGCACCACTTAATCCTGGCTGATGGGAGTTTGTGCTGGTTACTTGGATCTGTCTGCTCGAGTGGCATTTCCAGGGATGTTCAGAAGGACCCTCCCTTCCAAACCTCTGATCTGTGACTTGCTTATTACCTGCAGGGACTGTTTTTCTCCTTGATGAATCCTTTGGCTCCCAAGGAATTTGAAGAAAACTTTCCCTTGTTCAAGGGGCAGGGACTGGGATTTGGTTTCACTGCCATGTGGGACATTACTCAATTCTTGGACGTTTCTTGTTGCATGAAACTTCAGAGTTAGTGGTGCCATTAATGTCTGTCATCTGTTTCTCCAGTACAAGGAAAGGATGTGGAAAACCATCTGGTGGATGTTCTTGGATAGGTTCTTATTCCAATGGTTGTCTGTGATTTCAGGAAACAGAATTTGACCTTCACGATCCCTTGGCGTTCTCTGTCCTTACACACTCTCCAAACTATTCAGTGGATTGAGTAATCTGGAGTTGGGAAGTGTTCTGGCCTTTGAAAGCAAAACACCCGAGGTGGTGATCTCATTCCACCCTGAAACGCTGTCCTGGGGTGCTTTCTGTGCTTGAAGAACTCTTTCTGTAGATCCTGTTTTGTTTTGACACCCATCCTGCTGTTTGATGACCTGCAGGGTTCTCAGTCTCCCAGGCCCACGGGGTGCTTTGGGCTGGAAGGGGCCTCAGAGGTGCCCTGGGCAGAGCAGCTGGACAGTCAGCTCTGCTCCAGCTGAATTTTGCTACTTTGGGGATTCCTAAAGTCCTTGACTCTGCTGTGCCTTCTCGGGATATTTGCTGGAACATAAGGAGATTACAGGAGGCTGCAGTCGTTGCATAATCATCAGATGTGAGCTGAGCACTGCAGAGCCCAGTCAAGGCCTGGCAGGAGGAAAGTGGGACAGTCTGGAGCCGTGTCAGTGCAGCCAATCCCGTGATCTTGGAACAAAAACCACAACTTTCCGTGGAACTCATGATTTGGGTTGGGAGGGACCTTGAAGCCCATCCAGTGCCACCCCCTGCCATGGGCAGGGACACCTTCCACCAGCCCAGGTTGCTCCAAGCCCCGTCCAACCTGGCCTTGGGCACTTCCAGGGATGGGGACTCCACAACCTCTGTGGGACTCACTGTGGGATTGAGCACTCAGGTGACATTTGTTCTTAGGGTGGGGTGATGTCACCTGCAGTCCCTCCTGACAGATTGAACCTGTCAGCTGGCTGAGGCCTCAAAAGCCTGCAATTCCAGACAGCTGCTCCAAGGAATTGCTCTGTTTGTCTGGAAGTTGGGGTGTCCATACTCATGATCTTTGATAAAAGAAGCTCTTTCCCCTCCTGCTGCTGTGACGTGTTTGACAACTTGAAGTTGGGGGTCAAGGCTGCTGAAAGGTGTGTGAAGCGGCTCTTCAGCCTCCAGAAAGAGCAAGGATTCTTTATGAAACATAAATATAAATGTATATATAGGTATGATCCACCAAAGGAGGAATTTCTCATCTGCAGGGACCCCTGTAACATATCAGTTCACAATCTTACAACGGTGTGTTGAGTGTGACAAAGATCATAATCCCCTTCCACAAGCACCAAGTCCAGAGACTGAGGACTCGAGGATTCTCACCTCACAGAGCTCATGTTTCATGGCTTTTGGCCAGAATATATTCCTTTTGAGGGAAAGTCTTTGTTTTCTCTCCTTCAGATAAACTGTAAATATTTGTCTTTCTGTTCCCAAGTTGTTTGTTGTGGCTGAAGTGACCCCTCACTCACCCGTGCCTGTCTCTGTGCTTGTTTTCCCTGTCCTGGATCCAGGAGTCTCAGCAGATGCTGGGGAGGTTGATCCCAGAAAAGCAGCTGCTCAATGATCAGCTCAAGCAAGTCCAGCAGAACAGTTTGCACAGTGAGTAGATTTTTGGGTGTGTCTCACTTTGGGTGGGACCCGTTCCCTCCTCCCAGTGTCCCCTGGAGTTGCTTTCCGTGTGTCACAAGCTCCATATTGAAAAAGGGTGCTTTCTGTGACCCAGTGGGCTCCATATAAGGAAATAATGATTTGCCAATGTGTTTAAAACCAGGAGATTCTCTTCTTACCATCAAAAGAGCCCTGGAAGCCAAGGAGCTGGCCCGGCAGCAGCTCCGGGACCAGCTGGATGAGGTGGAGAAGGAAACCCGATCCAAACTGCAGGAAATTGATATTTTCAACAATCAGCTGAAGGTAACCCAGGACTCATTAATGACCCTTCCTTCTCAGTGTTCAGTGAACCATTTTCTAACTTGAGTGTGGCAAAAAATAACTGAAGTGGTCGATTTAGATGGTCGGGTTTGGGAACATTCTCCAGTCTGTCTTTTGGGGATTTGATTTGACTTTTATTTTGTTTTATTTTTGACAAAATGCTACTTAGCTTTCCAACTCAGGGTTTGAATCACCTCAGTCTGCAGACTCTCTTCAGGGGTAAATTTGAGCTCTGGTTCTGATTGCAAATCTGAAATTGCCCCTTCCTGTGCTTTGGCATCCAAGGAGTGCAAGTAGGTCAAACCTGCTGGAATCAGGAGTTCAAACTGAAATCTTGAATAAAAAAGACTTGATTTCCTCCTGCCACCAGAATTTTACCTGCTGTTCATCCTCCCCTGCTGTCCCTGAGTGTGGATGTCTGTGGGTTGTGGTTTCCTGCTTTGTTGCTCAGTCTGGTGTGAGACCTGTGTGGGTTTTGGGTGTTTCTGCACAAGAACTGTCCCTGTTCTTCAGAGAGAAGGTACAAATCAGTCTGTAGTTACAAACCTCTAATAGCATTCATTTTTTAATTAAACATTCCAGTGTTAAAGTAGTTGATCTGCCAGTTCCCCTGATGGGTTCTCCTGAAAGCTGAGCAAAAAAATCCCCAATTTCCTGCAAGGTGTCAGAAATTGTGCTGTAAGTGTTCAGGAGGAAAATCACTGGAATAGAGACATTGATGGTTCTGGAGTTGTCTTGGGATTAAATCAGAAGCTTTAGAATGGAAGGTGGGTTTGAAGTTAAGCAACAAATAGCTTGGTTAATATTAAAGTTATTAATAACTGTAGGAAAAATTAAAAACTGACTCACAATCTGAGGGAGTAAGGAAGGGGAGAAGTTCTGCAGAGTCAGACACAACACAAAATAGGCTCAATTTACACCAAAAGAAAATAGACTGGTTTAAACCTTGCTTAATTAATCCTCGAGGTTTAAACCTCAGTTTATTTTCCTTTATATGTGGGTTTTGGACACATCT
This sequence comes from Pipra filicauda, assembly GCF_003945595.2. Lineage (NCBI taxonomy): Eukaryota > Metazoa > Chordata > Aves > Passeriformes > Pipridae > Pipra > Pipra filicauda. The sequence goes on from NW_024104762.1 coordinate 162,250, forward strand.
CAACGTGTTGTGCTTTTTGAGTGTTATTTTTTTAACTGAGTCCTTCCAAAGTGTTTTGCAGATCAATATGACCAAAGGATATTAATGCTAAAATTTTGATCAATATCTGATCATAAATCACCCAAACAGTATAAATGGGCAGAGGGAAGAGCACTCTCAGTACTTTTGCTTATCTGGAACATCAAGACTTTAAGTCTGTTGCCTGTTTTGGTCACGATGTTCAAACACCTGGATGTGAAGTGTTCCTGCACAGCTCTGTCACTGGTGATTCCAGTAGGAGAGAGATGGCAGCATCTTCCCTGTCTGCAATCCCCCAGAGCTGTAGGATGGGGAAGAGGGAGGAATTGTGTCTGCCAAGGCCAAAGCAGATGCTTTGGGTCCTGGGAAAAGGGCAGGAAAGGGTTGGTGTGGAAAAGCTTCAGTGAACACACAACTGCAGGGCCCTCTCCTCTGGGATCAAACGCTCTGCTTGGCTCAAGGGGAGAAGATCTGATGGAATCCTTGTATTGTAATCCCTGAAGTATCCCAAGTTCTGTTGCCTTTCTGTCAAAAAGGCAAAATCTTGGCTCAAACAACTACATTTGTTGCACTGAGGCTTTTGTAGCAATGCCTTGTCTGTATATAGTGAATATTGCTCTGCTTTAATTCATATCCAATATCCTGAATGTGGCTGTTGTGACACCTCCAAACCCTCCCTGTTGGTCTGTTGGTGAGTTCAGTGCCAAGGTAACAATAACAGTTTCTCTCTGCTTTTAAGGTAAGACATTCCTTGTCCTGCCCCCCCAGGAACCAGCAAAGCCTTGCTGTGCCTTTGGAGTTCCAGTTGTACCTGTACAGCTGGAAGCTGTGTCTGTCCAGGATGAGTGTAGGGCTCTGTGAACATCCAGCTGGAAAAGCTCCATTGCTTGGCTGTTGAAGTGTTCCTAGAATTTTCTTCAACTGGTTTCCTGTGGAACTGTGGGAGATGCTGGTTCTTCCTCCCTGTCCTGCCACTGGTACTTGGCAAAGCCATGGAAACCCTCTGTGGTGGGAGATACCCACCAAATCCTTATTTCCTCCTGGCTGACCCAAAGAGGGATATACATTGGATTTTTTAACCTCCAGAAATGCTCCATCCAGCCCTAGGACTATGAGCTGGGTTAGATTTCCTCACCATCCAGGTGTGTCACTGGAAAGCAGGAATCCTGAACCAGCACCCTGGCTGGGCTGGGAGGGAATAATGGGATCAAATGTCTATGGAAAACTTCAGTGATTACTCAAATGGCCCTGGAGATCCTGCCTTAGCTGAGCAGAGCCATGGAATGCCAGCACAAGCAAACCAAGGAGTGTCATTGTTTGTGCCAGGGTTGGCAGCAGCATTTAATGATCACATTCCATGTGGTCCTACAGGAAGCTCCCTGCTCCAGGCACGGCTCAGCTGCAGCATTCCCAGTTTTCTACTGGGCAATGGAAGTGGGATATCTTACATTTCATGGTGAGATAACTTATGTGCCTGCCCCTGGATCCCTGGGAGTGCCCAAGGCCAGGTTGGACAGGGCCTGGAACAGCCTGGGCTGGTGGAAGGTGTCCCTGCCCATGGCAGGGGTGGCACTGGGTGATCCTGACCATCCCTGCCAGCCCAAGGCAGTGGGATCCTGTCAGCTGGAGGGTGTTGGGCACCACAGCCCATGTGCTGGGGGGTAGATTTGCACCTGCACAAGGTCTTTGGTGCAATAAGATCTGGGGTGACCAGGAGAGCAGGACTGAGATCCCCGGGGTCCTTGTGCTCTGGATGAGCATAAAACAGGGAATGGCCCAAATCCACATTATCCCTGGATTGCAGTGATGTCCTTAGCAGAGTTTTAGTTCAGACCTGGAACTGATTATCTCCTTGGTGGTGTTGATTTCCTTTTCCTTGAGTTTAAAATTGAGGATCATTAGTGAAATGAGTCTGAGTGGGACATGAGGATCAACTTCATTGTTTAAACTTTCAAACCTCTCTCAAGTGGGTTGGAATCACTTGATATTTAGTTTAGTTTGTACTGTAGATCAACTTCACTTTTTTTTAAACTTTCATCCCTTAATCAAGTGGGTTTGAATCATTTGATATTTGATGTTATTTTTTTTTTCTCTTATGCAATTTTTGACATTTTGGTCAGTGTGTGAGGATTTTCACAGGAAACCTTCCTGTGACTGGTTTGTAGATTGGGAATTTCTGAAAAACTGTCCAAATACTTTCAAGATTAACTGTTTCAATTCCTGCCTGTACTATATTTTCATTAGAACATATCAGTTTTTCAAGGTGAACTATTTTCAGTGAAAACCCTCAGTTGTCACAGGTAAAGTTATCCTTTTGCTCCTTGGAATGCTGAGGAGTTTAAATGCAAAATTCCAGGCTATTCCAGATAAAATTTGTATTTGTGTTAATGGAGAAAAGAAATCTTGAGAAAAATATTATGGTTTCATTGTTATTTATATTCTAAATTTTACAGGGATGTCCTCCCAGTTAATTAAAGAAGAAGTGACTTATATATGAGTGAATACTCTCTGTACCACAACTCATCCCAAAGACATTCCTTAGGGAACTCAATCTCCTGAGTATAAACCAATCCTGAAGGTTCTTTAATAACTCACCATTCACTGGAAAATAAAACTGATTTAAATCACCATTCATTGGAAAATAAAACCCATTGACTGTGTTGCTGTTGTGAGAGCTCAGAAGGCAGATGTTTATATGGAAATTATTAAGTGAATTCAACAAACCAGCAAACAAAATAAAACAGAAGTGACTTTTCAGATTAAGCTTTTTAGAGTCCCATTTAAAGACCTTCTTGTTTCTTAACCTTTTAATATCTCAGTTATATGGATAAAAACAGGAAAACAGTAAGTGGTGTATAGACCTTAAATATCTGCCACTGCAGATAAGTTTGGACAGAGATCCCCAAACATTTCCAAGTGTTGCTCCTTCCCAAGGGAATTTTGGGGCTGTTAGTTCTGGGTCCCACACTGTATATTTTCACATGTTTTCCTTCTTTTTCTCCAGGAGCTGAGAGAAATCCATAACAAACAGCAGCTCCAGAAGCAGAAGAGCTTGGAAGCTGAGAGATTGAAACAGAAGGAACAAGAAAGGAAGACAGTGGAGCTGGAAAAGCAAAAAGAAGCTCAGAGGTAACAAAAGGCTTTAATTTGAGCCCTTAATTTAAACCTTGACACCTCTCAGAAAATATTCCTGTCAACTCAAAACTTCAGGGATTGAGATGAGATTTGTGCTCTCTGGTACCAACCTAATGCTGGGAAGGTGGGTGGGTTGGCCAGGAGGAGGAATTTCCTGCTGGAAAGGGTGGGGAGGCCTTGGCAGGGGCTGCCCAGGGAGGTTTGGAGTACCCAGCCCTGGAGGTGTCCCAGGAAGGCCTGGCCGTGGCACTCAGTGCTCTGGGCTGGGGGACAAGGTGGGGATGGGGCACAGGGGGGGTCCATGGGCTGGGAGGGCTTTTCCAACCTCAGGGATCCTGGGATTCTGTGAGGAGCTCCTGTGAGGAGCAACTTCTTCTCATGCATTTGTCCCTAATTTCGTAAGTCTGAAGAAAATCCAGATGTGGAAAAAGATCATGGAACAAACCAAAGCACGCTGGGCATCTTTTATATCTTCAGTTACCTCTACTGGGGCAAATTGTTTCTAGCAGAGCACATTTACCCTTTCCTTCTGTTGTCTTGTCCTCTGTTGGAGGAAGGACTGGTTAGCTCTGGCAGCTGGGAGTGTGGAATACTCTGGATGGTTCTGCAGAGCTGTTGTGTGAAGCTTCCAAATGTGTTTCCCCCTTGCCCCTCAACAGCAAGATGAGGAGTGTCAGTGTTCTGATTCTTGCTTTTACCTTCTCATTGGGCTGTTCTGAGTCCTACTTAGGGATGTTTGTGGCCTTGGGTTGGGGTGAGATGATATTTAAGGTCCCTTCCAACCCAACCATTCCGTGATTCTGTGATCCCACGAATAATTGTGTAAGGAGATGCTGGGGAGGGGCTGGTGACTCATCAAAATCAAATTAGCTCTTCCAGGGAATGGAGAAGCCCTGCAGAGGACCCTTTGTGCCATAGATCACCCCAAAGGACAACTGACTGGGATGGTCTTGGGTTTGAGTGGCTTAAAAAAAACCCCACCCTGGTTTTCCAACAGGCGAATCCAGGAACGGGACAAACCGCGGCCGGATCGGGGGCAGCCGGAGGAGGAACCTCAGTGGCAAAAAAAAATTCAGGAAGATGAAAAGCAAAAAAGGGAAGAAATGCCTAAGAAGAAGGAAAGTGAGGAGAAGGGGAAGCAGGAAATGCAAGAGAAGCTGAGTAAACTTTTCCAGCCCCACCAGGAGCCAGCCAAGCCAGGCCAGGCTCCCTGGTCCAATGCAGGTAGGGTCAAACACCAGGAATGCTGGTGGAGAGCCTCTGGAACAGCTCTTTTCTCTTCTGGCTTCCCATTTAATACAGGAGGATGTTATATTTCAAGACTGGATTGCTAGTCTTAGTGAAGTAAATAATGGGCAGATTGAGCTCTAGACTCCAAAAATTGTCCTTTTAGGCATCACTATTGTCCCTCAAAGTCTGGGGTTCAGCAGAGTGTAAAGCACGGGATGAGATTCCCAGTGCCAAGTGAGGAGAGATTCTCAGCTGGAAGGGGGGTTGGAAGATCCTGATGCAAGATGTCAGAAATTATTTCTGTGTTTTCTTATTTTGCTGTGCAAAATGTGCCTTGGGGTTTGGTAGAGCAGCACCAACGTGTCCCGGGGTTCCCCTGCTCCCTCTCCTGCCTTCCCCTGGAATGTTGTTCACTGATAAAATGACCCGAAATCTAAGATTTAATCCCCCTCTTTCTGCTCTGCACACAGTCCCTTTTTGTTTCCATTTGTGCAGGGAGCAGAGGGCACTTTTATGACTAAATCCTGCCCAGAGAAGCTGTGGCTGCCCCTGGATCCCTGGAAGTGTCCAAGGCCAGGTTGGACGGGGCTTGGAGCAACCTGGGCTGGTGGAAGGTGTCCCTGCCCAGGGCAGGGGTGGCACTGGATGGGCTTTAAAATCCTTCCCAACCCAAACCATTCTGTGTCTCTACGATTTCCCCTGATATTTAGAGGAGAAAATAGCCAGAAAATTGTCTTTAAATCATTCATTTTCACAAATAGGGCACGAGATACTTCCTGCAGACACTCCCAGTTCTGCTCATTTTTCTCACCACTTTCCCCTCATTTTACAAGCGTTTAAAAATAAGGGGGTTTGATTATTTGTTTTTCCTTGTGTGTTTTTTTTTTTTTCCTTTGCTCAGAAAAAGCTCCTCTGACCATTTCTGCTCAGGAGGATGTAAAAATAGTGTATTATAGAGCTCTGTATCCTTTTGAGTCCAGAAGCCACGACGAGATCACCATCCAGCCAGGAGACATCGTCATGGTAAGGAGGGATTGGGATGTTCCTGCAGCAAACCAGTTTTGCCCATGTGTGACTTAAGTTGTGTAAAGAAAGGAAACTTCAAACCTAAAAATTTGGTGGCAGGGATGTTGATACAGAACAACCTCCAATTTTTTTCCCAGTCTGTTGTGTCGAAGCCTAAAGCAATATTTGCTTTTGTCTCTCTAAAATTAGAGATTTACAGGGAAAATGTCACTTTTCCCAGGAATATGTGATTTTAAGGAGCAGTTCATGCACTTTAAAGAGAGATTTGCAGGGAAGTAACATTTTTCCCAGAACTGTGAGAATCTAAGGAGCACTGCACACATTTTTAAATAGAGATTTGCCGGGAAAATAATATTTTTTGCCAAAAATACGTGATTTTAAGGAGCACTTCACACATTTTAAAGAGACACTTTGAGGTCATGCAGGTCTTTTTATATGTTCCTTTTGGATTTGATTTTAGTTTACTCTCCCACAGTGGGGTAACTACTCTCTGTTCTCTTTATTTAACTTATTTTTGACAATAGTTAAACCTGATTCTTGGGGGATTTCTCTCCTGCTCTGCAGTAATTGCTTAACTGGGCTATTCTTTTAGGCAAACTGATCTAAGTCAAATTGTGAACTGTGTTATAATTGTGCCTTGCTTTGAATCTTTGCTTCCCTCTGGAGGTTAAAAGGGAATGGGTAAGTGCTGCCTGACTCCAGGAAGGCTCTGGAATTGCTCCATTTCCGTGGACACACAGTTTGTCCCCGTGTAGTTCTTGAACTCCCCAAGGGTCCAATTAACAAACTCCTTCACTTTATCAAAAGTAATTAAACTGCACCAACCCAGAGCTTACTTTTGATGCTGCATTTGTGCTCCTTGACCCTCAGTCCTTCCGTGTTTGTCGTGTGCTGTGGTTCTCCCAGGCCCAGGGGGTGACTTTCCTGGGAAAACAACCATTTACAAGCTCCCATGTTAAAGTGGCTCTGCCTGGTGGCATCAGTGCAGCTCTGGAGTTCAGCAGCTCTCCAGCCTGGAGTGCCCTGGGTGCCACAAAATCACCATTCCTTGGAATAACCAAGGACTGGCATGGGCAAATGGAGCACTTCGCCACTGGAACCTGAGTTTGGACCCATTTGAAACCCAAATTTGGACCCATCTTAAACAAATTCCGTGTCCTGATTTCCACCTGCACAGGAGGTACCACCCAGGCTGGGACTGAGCAAAGAGCTGGACCCAGATCCATGGGCTGGGACCAGGCTGGGCTGCAGAATTCCTTGTGGCAGGAGGACTTTAATGGATGTAGAGCTTGTAGATCACCTTGACAACAGTGTAAAGCACTTTTACACTGGGCATGAACCCTGAGACCTGTCTGGGTGGAAATGAGGGAGAAGGACGAGGGTTTGCCAGGCTGAGGAGGGCTCTGCTCTCCCAGCTCCTGGGATGTGTCAGTGACCTGGATCTGGCCTCATGGATTGGAGAGTCAGTGGCTTGTGGACTCTGTTTTTTAATCCTCCCACTTTGTAGTTACAGGATTTTGTATTTTTCTTGGATTTTGGCTTTCCCTACTTCTTATCTTTCAATGTACTTTAAATGTCTTTCACTGTGAGCTTAGACTGATTTTAATCCTGTCTGTGACTCAGCCAAGCTTCTGTGTGGGGACAGATATTATTTAAAACAAATTCCTAATGACAGTTTCTCCTCAGTTTTGTTGCTTATTGATTGTTGGAGTTGGAATGAGTCTCCTCTGAGACACACAAAGAGTTCTCAGCTGTGACTAAAGTACAGTTGAATAAATAAAAACTAACCCCCCCCCCCTATAATTCACTGTTCAGGTGTACATTTAATCTCTAGTTGTATTTTGGAAATAAATATTCTGGGATTGTTTGTCGTAGGGACTTGGGGATGGTGGGTGTAAAAATATAAGGAAATTGGGAGAAATTAATTTTAAAAAGGTTCAGAGGAATTTGTTCAACATTCCAGTCCTGTGCTGCAAAACCAGATGTGACTGGTATCTTATATGAATGAGTAAGAAACCAGTTTTGTTATGAATGATGAAGTTTAAATTACCCTTCCAAGTGCCTTTTCCTGAGTGTTCCTGGAGAACCGAGTGGGGTTGGATGAGCAGGAACCTGACTGTCCTCACAGGCTGCTTTGGGAGTTCCTGTAGCTTCAAACCCCCTCAGAAGAGACATTCAGTTAGCTGGGTTTAAAACCTTTTGGTTGGGTTTTTTCTCCTTATTTCTGAAAACTCCCAGTGGTTTCTGTCTGGCTGTGGTTTGTGTCAAAGATGCTCTTTCTGGAGCATCCCCACACCAGGATGTGGCTTTTCGGTGCTGTTCCTTCTGTGTGTCGGTGGCTGTGGTTCCTCCCTGTCCCCCTGAGGGAGTCCCACCTGGGTGACTGTTCTCAGTGTGCAGATGATTCAGCCTGGCCTGGGGTGCTGACAATCCCTTTGTCCCAGGGTGTGACCTTCCCTCCCCCTCCTGCTGCTCCATCAATCCCGGGTGCTGCTGCAGTGGAAATTTTGCTCTGCACTGCAGTGAGAGCACATGGAGCTGGTCAAGCACAAAGTGCCTTTATTTCTGGTTTGCTTTGAGCTGGCAGGGACTGAGCCAGAAGGAGGGCCCAAAATAAGGAGAAATAATGGGTGGCTTTGCACCAAAAGAAGGGGGTGGGATATTACAGGGGGAGGGAAAAAGTCAACAACCAGCCCGAGGCAAAGGAATCTGTCAGGAGCTCAGTGGGGTATTCCAGGGACAGAAATCCATCCATGGGCTGGGCTGATCCCCCAGCGTGGGCAGCAGGGCAAGGGGGGATTGTGCCCCTCTGCCCCCCATGAGACCCCCCTGCAGAGCTGCTCCAGCCCTGGGGAACAGCCCAGCAAGGACATGGAGCTGCTGGAGAGAGACCAGAGCAGGAACCAAGAGGATGCCAGGGCTGGAGCAGCTCTGCTGGGAGGAAAGGCTGGGAGAGCTGGGGGGGTTCAGCCTGGAGAAGAGAAGGCTCCAGGGAGAGCTGAGAGCCCCTGGCAGGGCCTGAAGGGGCTCCAGGAGAGCTGGAGAGGGACTGGGGACAAGGGCTGGAGGGACAGGTCAATGGGAATGGCTTCCCACTGCCAGAGGGCAGGGTTAGATGGGATATTGGGAAGGAATTCCTGGCTGGGAGGGTGGGGAGGCCCTGGCCCAGGTTGCCCAGAGAAGCTGTGGCTGCCCCTGGATCCCTGGAAGTGTCCAAGGCCAGGTTGGACGGGGCTTGGAGCACCCTGGGCTGGTGGAAGGTGTCCCTGCCCATGGCAGGGGTGGCACTGGATGATCTCTAAGGGCCTTTCCAACCCAAATAATTCCATGATTCCATGGTGATACTGAGACTGTGCTGTTACTGTCACAGCCAACCCTGGAGTTACACTGGGGTTTGCAGCTCTTACCTATTTTGAGACTCTGGTTGCTCCTGACCTGAACAGAGGAGAGAAACTCTGATCAAAAACCAGCCACTGTGGGGAGTTGGTCCCCCAGAGGGTGGTGGGCACTGCCCAGGCTCCCCAGGGCAGTGGGCACGGCCCCAAGGCTGCCAGAGCTCCAGGAGGGTTTGGACAACGCTCTGAGGGACAGGGGGGAGTGTTGGGGTGTCCTGGGCAGGGCAGGGCTTGGACTGGGTGAGTTTTGGGGGTCCCTCCCAGCTCAGGGTATTCCATGATTTTATGGTCATATTTGTTGCATCCAGGCCTTGATGACCCAGCAAAAGGATCAGAGTGAGGGGCCTGAAAATTTCCACAGGAAACCTTCCTGTGGAATTGTTCTATATAAATACGTTCCCACATTTGTGGGTTTGTTTGGAACTGTTCAGTGGGTGTTGGTTGCAATATGCTGTGGGGGTTTTTTTGTTCTATTTTCTGCAAGGGAATCGAGGAGAACTTGTAGAAAAGTGTTAGTTAGTGCATTTTGTGTTAGTTAGGTCAGAAATAGCAATACTTCAGGGATTTCCCTGGAACTCACTGCTCCCAAGTCTGCTGTGCTGTGACAGACCTTGAGCAACTGTTTTAAACCCATCCTTGGTTTACGCATTAGAACTGAAACAAATTTTTTTTACCTCATCACCAAGAAACCCTTTTGAACACCTGAAGGTGTCCAAGGCCAGGTTGGAGCAACCTGGGATAGTGGAAAGTGCCCATGACAGGGTGTGGCACTGAATGAGCTTTAAGGTCCCTTCCCCTCCAAAGCATTCTGGGATTCTGCGCTTTTGGCTTGGGAGGAAAAGAAAATAGAAGGAAAAAAGCCTCGTAAATCTGTATTGCACTGCAGGAAGTGAGTCCCTGGGGAGGAGACGGGTTGTTTGAAGCCAAAATTGCGTTTGCAGGGGATGTTTCTGAACTCTCTCTCTGCCTTGGTGTGTCTGCAGGTGGATGAGAGCCAGACTGGAGAGCCGGGGTGGCTTGGGGGAGAACTGAAGGGCAAGACCGGCTGGTTCCCTGCAAACTACGCCGAGAGAATCCCCGACAGCGAAGTGCCCGCCTCGGCCAGGCCACAGGGGGAGGCCCCCAAGGTGTCCCTGCCCGAGAGCAGCACCCCCCTGGCAGCTCCTGCCCCCCCCGAGGCTCCTGCCACCGCCAACAACTGGGCAGACTTCAGCTCCACGTAGGTTTGGGGGGTGAGGAGCATCCCAGACCCACCAGAGGCCTTTGGGGTGGGTTTGGCTGCCTTGGCACTGAGCAGGGGAGCAATGGCTGCAGGGGAAAAATACCCTCTGGGAGGGAACTTTTCCGTAGTAAATTGTTAAAGTCGTGGCCTTGTGGGTTTCCAGGCTGCTCCCACCAGAGCTGCTGAGCAGAGCCCAGGGCACAGCACACACAGGAGACAGTCCCAGGGGAGGGTGTGGCACGGTGGGAATGCTGAGGTGTTCACTTCCCTCAGCATCCTGGAATCACACACTGGGTTGGGTTGGAAGGACCTTAAAGCCCATCCAGTGCCACCCCTGCCATGGGCAGGGACACCTTCCACCAGCCCAGGGTGCTCCAAGCCCCGTCCAACCTGGCCTTGGACACTTCCAGGGATCCAGGGGCAGCCACAGCTTCTCTGGGCAACCTGGGCCAGGGCCTCCCCACCCTCACAGGGAACAATTTCTTCCCTATATCCAACCTAAATTTCTCTTCTTTCAGCTTGAGCCCGTTAATCCTTGTCCTGTCCCTGCAGTTCCTGGTGAACAGTCCCTCCCTGACTTCCTTGTAGGCCCCTTCAGGCACTGGAAGGAACCTCTCAAATCTCCTTCTCCTAAATTAGTTGCCACCAAACCTTTTTGAAGGTTCCCAACTTGGATTATGCAAAATATGCTAATGACATTGATAACATGAAAGGATGATTTATTAATTCCTGATTACAGCATTAACAAGACTGGTGGAAGTAGAACATGTGCCCTTCCCTACATGTCTTAACACTCTGGGCAGTATCACCAACTGTCATTGTCTTCCCTTTTGAGCTTGTATCCATATTTATAAATTAAAATAAAAATATGAGGCCCTGGCACAGGTTGCCCAGAGAAGCTGTGGCTACTCCTGGATCCCTGGAAGTGTCCAAGGGCAGGTTGGAGCAACCTGGGCTAGTGGGAGGTGTCCCTGCCCATGGCAGGGGGTGGGATGGGATGACTTTTAAGATCCTTTCCAACCCAAACCATTCTGGGATTCTGTGTCTAAGTGAAAGGGGTGTAAGAGGTCGGTGCCAGGCTAATGGGAAAGTTTTGGAAAGAATGAAGAATAATTTTAATAATTTAAATATTTTAGTTTCTCTTCCCACTGTGTGTAACACAGCCTGCACTGCCCAAACTCCTGGGGTGTTGGGAACTGCTAAAAAATGAAAGTGAAAACCCACCCTTAAGTAGCAAGGACAAGCAAGTGACTTTGGAGTTGCCTTTGAAGATAAATTCCTGGTTAGCCCAGGTTTGGTGGCAGGGTTGCCCTGCAGTCCTGGTGCTCAGGGATTAATCAAGTCAAAGAAATCAACAGAGAACATAGAAACTTTTGTTCCCCAGGAGTGTTTTTCTCCAGCTGAAAACAGCAGGAGTTACATCATTCTTTTTTTTTCCAGGTGGCCAACCAACCCCAGTGAGAAGGCAGAGAGTGATAACTGGGATGCCTGGGCAGCCCAGCCCTCCCTGACCGTGCCCAGCGCGGGGCAGCTCCGGCAGCGCTCGGCCTTCACCCCCGCCACCGTCACCGGCTCCTCTCCCTCCCCTGTGCTGGGCCAGGTGAGCTCCTGCAGCCACTGCAGCTGCTGGCAAAGGTTTGGAAAGCAAAGTGGGAACCTTGGCCGGGGGTTGAACCTGTCACCTGAGGTGGGGGAGCTCTTCCAGCCTGGAGGGAGAACAGGGAGTGTCCCCCCCCTGCAGAGCTGCTCCAGCCCTGGGGAACAGCCCAGCAAGGACATGGAGCTGCTGGAGAGAGGCCAGAGCAGGAACCAAGAGGATCCCAGGGCTGGAGCAGCTCTGCTGGGAGGAAAGGCTGGGAGAGCTGGGATTGTTCAGCCTGGAGAGGAGAAGCTTTGGGGTGACCTGACTGTGGCCTTGCAGGGTCTGAAGGAGCTTCAGGAAAGCTGGAGAGAGACTATTTCCAAGGGCTGGAGGGACAGGTCAATGGGAATGGCTTCAAACTGGCAGAGGGCAGGGATAGATGGGATATTGGGAAGGAATTTCTGGCTGGGAGGGTGGGGAGGCCCTGTCCCAGGTTGCCCAGAGAAGCTGTGGCTGCCCCTGGATCCCTGGAAGTGTCCAAGGCCAGGTTGGACGGGGCTTGGAGCACCCTGGGCTGGTGGAAGGTGTCCCTGCCCATGGCAGGGGGTGGGATAAGATGATCTCTAAGGTCCCTCCCAACCCAAACCCTTCCATGGTTCTGTGATCCATTGGCAGCATCTGGGGCAGGTTTAACACAGAGCAGTTGCTGTTCTGCTGTTCTGGGCTGGCTAGTTTGGATTTTGGTGGTCCAGGTTTGAGTCAGTTCCTTGGGGCTTTCTTGACCACCTTCACTCCCAGGTGGATTGTGTGGTTAAGTGGAATAGCAATGGCAAAGCTTCAGAGCAGCTGAACTCTGTCCATCTGTTCGGGCATTTCCTTTTCCTCAACAGAACAACAAACAGAACTGTCTGCTGGAAAGTGCTGAATATCTCACTGTCTGAGAGCAAAAAAACCCTGGAATGTACAGTGAATAATATCAGCAAAGCATCATTTTCCATATTTACTTATTTACTGATGTTCTACCAAATCAACTGCCTGAAGGTTTATTACATGTATTTTTTAATTGTAAAACTATTTAACTTAATACTGATTATGTGTCAACAGCCAGAAATGTAGGAGGGCTGTAAACATTTCTGGAATTACTCAGGAAGTTTAACTGGTGTTGCTTTAGCTGAGGGAGGGGCTGTATGTTGTTGCTCCATAAGGAGCCTGAGAATATAATTCCTTCAGCATCTTTCCAGGTTAAAGGGGGGGACATGACTGACTTCTGTGTCTTTTCTTTAAGGGTGAAAAAGTGGAGGGGCTTCAAGCACAGGCTTTGTATCCTTGGAGGGCGAAAAAGGACAACCACCTTAATTTCAACAAGAACGATGTCATCACAGTCCTGGAGCAGCAAGACATGTGGTGGTTTGGAGAGGTCCAGGGACAAAAGGGGTGGTTCCCCAAATCCTACGTGAAGCTCATTTCAGGCCCCATTAGGAAGTCAACGAGGTATTTTGTTTGCTTTTCCCATACTGGAATAGATAAATAACTAGGAGGAGTTGCACAGTTGGATTTTAAAGCTGAGAATCTGCTCTGTGAAAGTGCCTTTTCTTGTCTGACTCTTCTGGAGAGTTTGGACTTCCAGCCTTGGAAATCTGTGTGGGCAATAAAACTGACCCCAGTTCTCCCTGGGTCTTGCCTCACCAACAAAGCATTAATGGACCTTCTTAATTTTAGGTGACTTACACCAAAAAAATGAGTCTGTTGGATTTTATGAATTACACCAGTGTAAGTCACAGCTTATCTTTCCCCAAAATTAAAAGAGATTCCTCAAATCTAAATCACTTCTCATTAATCTCAGAGGAATTTAAATTCTGTGTAGTGTGAAGGCAACATGGACATCAGCAATACAAATGAGAAGGATCTTAGATCATTTTTTTTTTTGCTGAGGAAGAAGAGGAGATGCAGAAAATTCTCTGTTAAGGCATCTGCCTCAGTGAAACCACAACTGGACTTCAGAGCTTTATTTTGCACATTTATGGCTCTTTTAAAAACACAGGGAATTGCTTGGGGGTGCATATGCATTTTTGAGTTTGAAATATAACACTGATTTTTCTGAAGAGATTGAATTCCTTATATAACCATTATTTTCTCCTAAAGCATGGATTCTGGATCCTCAGAAAGCCCTGCTAGTCTGAAAAGAGTAGCATCCCCAGCAGCCAAGGCAACGATGTCAGGGGAAGGTAAGGACTCCAAACCATGGCACTGAGAGGATCTTCCTCTGCCATTAACCTCAACAACTCTGCTTGTTACCAAAATCAACCTCAGGGGCAGACTGGGGGCTTCCAGTTGAGGTGCAAATCAATTTGCCTCTAGAATGATTTAAAGTTATTATGGCAAGAATTTATATGTGTTGTGTATGTGGAAGAAATAATTTAACATATCACAAGATATTTTCTGTATTTTGTAACTTTTCCCAATGTTTTTATTTTTTTGCCAGCATTTTGGTAACAATCTCTGGTCTGGGAGGGGGTTATGCCAAGTAAACACATCTGTCCATGTTGTCAGGAACACATGTCCATGATGTCAGGAATTGGGAATAAATGTCTCAACTTCCCCCAAAGCTCATTTCCAACGTTTCATTAAACCCTTAATTAAAGCAGTGACAGTGAGTTATAGAATGTTGGGATCCTTCTGGTCAGGGATGGGGCCTGGGGCACAGACAGAGAATTATCAGAGCATTTCCAGGCCTCTGGAGGGTTTTAAAAGGGGAATTCCTGACTGGAGGGAACAGCAAAGATCCACCTACGAGGGAGGGGAGATAATCAGTTATTTCAAAATACAGCTGGTCTGGCTCACTCTGTATTTCCTGGAATCATAGAATGGTTTGGGTTGGAAAGGACCTTAAAGATCATCTCCTTCTGGTTTTCCTCATATTTGAGCAAAAGCAATGGCAGACATGCTAAGTCTTGTTATATATCTATATATATTTATAGATATATATCAGGTTATATGTTTGTATTAAAAAGGAACTCAACTTTTGGGAAAACATTTCCAAGGAGCTGTATTTTTAAGAGATAATAAAGCTTTTTAAGTAATGAGCTTTTTAAATAATAGAGCTTTTTTGAAGACATAAAAAAGATGGATCTAGCATCTTCTGTTCCCTTGGGAGGATTTAGGAAAGGCTCCTGTGTGGATGGTGATGTTTGGGGTGTGTGGGTGCAAACAGAGGTGGGAGTTCTTCAGCTGCAGGCTTTCCTTGGGAACAGGAATTTGGTTGGAATTCTTGCTGAACTACCCCCAGAGAAGGTTTTTGTGGTCAGATTTAGCGTTCAAGCACAAAGAACAATTTCCAGCTGCACTGGAACACGTGAACATTTCTGTGCCATGGGCAGGGAAGTCTTTCAGGAATCTTGGGAGCTGCTCTTGGGCCCAGAACAGGGGAAAATCAGCCTGAGGAGCCTGCTTTGTGCCCAGAGAAGTGTGGGAATGCTCAGGTCAATAGGATACAGCGAGTTCTGGAGATAATGGTGCTGAATTGTCTGAAATTGGGCTTTCTAATAATTTTTTGCCTGTAGTTCTAGTTGAATTATCTCAACACCAACCCAGTTTGGTGGGTTTGCACTGGACCACTGAGGAGTTGGGTGTGTTTGCCCAGAGCAGGTTCAGACCCATCTGTGGGTAAGAGGGGCTGAAAGAATTCCCTGTGCCCTTGGGCCAACAGCAGCTGGATCCAAAATTCCAGATACTGAGACTTCCCATCCCAAACACTGAGAGTTCCAGGCACCAGCACAAACCAGAAACCACTGGGAGACGTGTTTGCAGAGGGATATAAATGACCTATGCATATTTTAGTTATACAAGCCAATCATATCAAATCCCCCCGAGGCAGCCTTTTGATCCCCTGTATTTAGTTGTGCTAGGTATCATTTTTTGCATGGGATATCGAGGTCTCTGTGAGAAGTAAATAATAAATTGGTCTTCCATCGAGCCTGTGAATAAACCACTTACATGAACTGGGTTTTGCACGTGGTGATGCAGCAGTTTCTGAAGTGTTTTCTCCCTGTTTTCTGCTCGTGTCCCCCTCCCAGAGTACGTTGCCATGTACACCTACGAGAGCTCGGAGCAAGGAGACCTCACTTTCCAACAAGGTGACATGATTCTGGTGACAAAGAAAGATGGTGACTGGTGGACGGGCACGCTGGGTGATAAATCAGGAGTTTTCCCATCTAATTATGTGAGACTCAAAGATTCTGAGGTAGAGAAACGTTGAAATGTTCTCAACTGGAGCTGAGGGTGTTTCGTTTGGGGTTCTCGTAGCTGGAGGTGGGTCAGAAGGGAAAGGAAAATATGGTGGAGTTTTACTGAGTGTGAGCTTGGAAAGGAGGAACAGCAGCAACAACAGTAACAGCTGTGTTTTACAAACACAACACCCCAAATAATTTATGGGTGGTGTGTTAAAATAAACCCTGCCTGTGTTAATGGTTCACGTGGCACTCGGGTAGAGCCAAAGCAGAACAGCCACGATTTCTTTATTCCTCAGGTAAGTTTTTAATGGCTGAGCTGGATCTTGCTACCATTATTGAAAAAAACCCCCTAATTTAGAGAGTAATATTTCAATCAGTTGTATTTTTTCCCTATTGACATTTTCTTGCAATCAAGAGTAACAAATTTTGCAACAAAACTTAACCAAAGCTACTGTGTTTATTTGAAAGGTTTTGACTGAATAATAGAGGTTCTGTTCCACCTATTTTTGTCCTGAAATAATGCCATAAAACATGTCCACATGGGTTTTTTTCTTTCTTTTTAGGCATTCTAAAGAAAAGTGTTTTCTCATTTATATTGTTTGAGGGGATAATTTATTTAGTAGTAGGAATTAGCTCAGTGTCAGAGTTGAATGCACTTGATGAGAAGGAGCTCTGGTTTATACTTCTGGAATAACGGGGGGGTAAAAGGTAAATAAGTAAAAACCAGTGGACTTTGTGGATTTGGATGGAAAGGCTTTTTCACAAGTGTGTTTTCTGGAATTGTGTGTGTGTGTGACACAACTCAGTGAAAGACTCTGCACCTCTGAGCCTGAGCAAAGCTGCTCCTTAAAACCATTCTGCTGGTGGAAAAGCCAAGGAATAAAATCCTGCAGTGGAATGTGCAGCTGTAGGAAGCCTTTGTAGGGGAAATTTAGAGGCAGTCCAGAAATCCCAGCAACATCCTCTAGGACAGGACTGGGAAAAAACCTTGAGAGTTAATGATGCTCAGCATTGCAGTCCTTGGAGAGAGGATGTTGGGGTGTTGGTAGATCTTGGCAGAGAACTCAGGTGTTTAGAGCTGGGAACTGGTTTTCTCAGAGGGGTCAGTGGGATGTTTCTCTGCCCTGGGCTTGCCTGGGGCTGAGCCAGCTCAGTGCCCCTCATCCCAAAGTGCCCCAACTGCCCTTTTGGCTGCTGAAAATCCCACCTGCAGCTCAAATCTTGATGAGAGAGGGAGGAAGAAGCTCAGAGCTCGTGGAGACCTTGGTGTCCATATTCCCTACAGGGGTTCCTGTGCCTGCAGGACACAGTTCTGTGTCCAGGGGGGTAATTTTGATTACATGGCAGAGTTTTGCTCTTCAGCTTGTTCACAGAGTCAGCTTTTACAGAGGCTTTCACAGTCCTGGCTATGTGTTAACTCTGATCTCTGCTGTGCTTGGACAGCTGCCTGCTGGGGGAAAATGGTCCTAAAAGAGTGAATTAATTTAATGTGTCCTGCACTGTTGACTCAGACCCAAAGACAAACAGTGGTGATCTTTCAGCAGCAAGTGCAGAGTTTATAGAAATGCCTGTAAACCTCAAAATCTCAGTGGTTTCTACACCAGAAGAATTTTTTAATTTGCTCTTCTGCCCAGGCTGCCCATTCACCCCCAGGTGATAAATTAAACTATTCCCTGCTCCTCCAAGTTCCAACTTATTAACAGGGTGGGAAAGCCTTTGTTCTCCAGAGGAACAATGACACCAGTTCGTGGTCCATGCCCAAGTTTTCATTAGGCTGAGGTGGATGGAAGCAGATCTGAACCAGGGTTTTATCCTTGGGTGGTAATTCCTGTGAGGGGATGGAGCTCCCAGGGGAGCTTGGAAACCAGCAACTGGGATGGCTCTGCTTCCAAAACTTTGCCTAAAGGTTCAGGAGATAATCCCAGTGGGAATGTGCAGGGTCCTGCTGGACCACCCAGTTTAATAAGACTGCTGGGTCTGACTGAACTGACAGAGCAAGTTCTGCTCTTCTGGTTCAAGGGACTTTATCACTTCTCTCAAAACACCCTCAAATGCTCAGTGAGGGTCTCAGCTGTGCAGAAGGGAAGCAGAACAGGGTCTGTCCTCTCCCTGTGTTTCCTCTCAACAGAGGGAATTGAAACTATTTCTCCATCTCCTGAATGGACCAGAATGGATCAGAAATTGAGTCCATCTCAAGTGCACTGTTGGTTAATTTATTTACTGAAGTGCTGTAGGACTTCTCTGTGTGTTTATTCTGCTTTTTCACCAAGGATTCAGAGAGCCCTCAAACACAATTCACACTCAGTCTGGCCCAGGTGATTTTGATGTTTCTGCCATCCAATAACCCCTCTCTTTGTCCCAGTTGCTGCAGGACAGTGTCCCATCCCATCCAATAACCCCTCTCTGTGTCCCAGTTGCTGCAGGACAGTGTCCCATCCCATCCAATAACCCCTCTCTGTGTCCCAGTTGCTGCAGGACAGTGTGCCATCCCACCCACTAACTCCTCTGTGTCCCAGATGGCTGAAGGACAGTGTCCCATCCCACCCAATAACCCCTCTCTGTGTCCCAGTTGCTGCAGGACAGTGTCCCATCCCACCCAGTAACCCCTCTGTGTCCCAGTTGCTGCAGGACAGTGTCCCATCCCACCCAGTAACCCCTCTGTGTCCCAGTTGCTGCAGGACAGTGTCCCACCCCAGAGATGTGCTTCCAGTCCAGCAGCAGGGGTGTTGACTCAGGGGTGTTTTGGAGGAGTGTGTTCTCTGAAAGTCCAAACCCTTGGTTTTCACTCAGGGTGTTTCCCTGCAAGAAACACTTTCCAAAGCAGAATTAATGCCCAGCACTCCCCTTTCAATCTGAGTTGTTGCTCACCATTTAATCCTCCCCCCGTGGGAGTGTCAAGCCCACCTTGTCCTTGTCCCCAGACCTAAACCCAGTCTTTGATCTCTGGGTGATGCTTTCCTGGTTCACTCTTCTTGCTAAGACAGGTCCCCGTGGTTGTAGAGAAGGGTGGGGAACTGAGGAGGATCAAAGGACTGCAGGGAGGGAGAGAGGGCAGGTTTGCTGCCCTCGTGGAGTGTGACTGCACTCGGTGTCTGACAGGGACAGGAGAGCAGCACTGACACTCCAAGAGGGGTTCAGGATCTCTAATAATCTATTTTATAGAGCCATCCAGAACCAACACACTTTTTTTTTTCCCAATAGCCCTGTTCTCTCAGCCATTGAACTGTTTTTTAGTTACTCCTTGTATTAGTTTCTGCCAGAATCCCCAGGTTCTCAAAGCATCAGGTTGATAGGGAGAATCCTGAGGAGGAAAGTGGCTCTTTTCCCCAGAGGAATTGGGATTCTGAGAGAACCTTCAGGTTGTTGGATGGAGTTTGTGAGGAGGCTCCTGAAGGTGAAGAAGGTGAAGCTGAGGAGGGTGAAAGTGTTGAAGGCAAGAGGATATTTATGGTGACCCAACATTTCTGACCAAAGTTCAGTTCAGGTTTCTGTTGCTGTTATCCATCTGAAACCTTCTTAGAGCAGGAGATAAGAGGGTTAATGGACCAGGAGAAAACAGAAGGAATTATTTATGGAGCAGGAACTGGACTAATTCCAGGGTTTACTGGGTTTTTCATGGCCTGGATGATGATGATGATGGTGGTGGTGATGATGATGATGTTCATCCCTCATCCCACCCTGTCTGGGTGCAGTGAGTTTCTCAGGAATATTTGCAACCCAACTGTTTGTAGAGTTGAAAACAATTATTGTTGGTTTAAGTCACCTGGACAGAATTCCCACTGTGTGGATTCCCAGATGCACAATTCCAGTGGGATGTAATTTGCATTTACACTGATATTTGCAGTCCATGAAAGGGAGTAAAAGTTCAAGAGAGAATTCTGCACTTTTGCACTGAGTCCTCCACTTCCATACACTGCTGGGGTTTATTCCCAGGGGTTTATTGCCATCAGGAATATTAAGGATTTCTGTAAAAACACAATCTTCCTGTGGGTTTTTTACTTCCATGCTTGGTTAGTGTGTTAAATTTGATGTGTAAGTAGAGAAATAAACCTGAGTGCTAAACTTGCCTCTTGTTTTCTGTTTCCAGGCTCCAGGAGCAGCTGGAAAAACGGGAAGCTTAGGGAAGAAACCTGGTGAGTCCTGTGTTGTGACAGCACCTTCTGGCTGTTCTTAAGTGTTTAAGTTCAATGGCAACAAAATCTTTCCCATGAAAATAAAGGATGTTTGGCTTGGTCATTTTGTAGTAGTTTGCACTGATGAAAACAACTGTAATAAATGCAGTTAATAAATAATGTAACTGTAATGAAATAATTCATCATCTCTGATCATTCTGACATGTCAGTCATAAACAGCAGGTAGCTAGAGAATAAAAGTCTGCTCAAAAATGAATGTAAACTTCCTGATGGGTTGCTGAACAGAACAGTGGAAGCCATTCCCCCTTGTCCTGTCCCTTCATGCCTTATCCAAAGTCCCTTTCCAGCTCTTTTGGACCCCTTTTAAGCACTGGAAGGGGCTGTGAAGTCTCTTCTCGGTAATTCAATACTTAAACAAACAAAATGAAAAAGTTCTTCGTGGAAGGGAAGCCATTGGGGTTTTTTTTTAAACTTCTTTTTCTGGACACTTTTCTCTGAATTTCTGCCTCCCTGTGATGTGCAAGAGCTGAATGTTACACCTGTGCTTTGTATTGTAACTCAGTTAACATAAATGAGTAAAACCCCTCTAAGCTGCTGGTTGGTGGCAGGGGGTGGCTCATACCTTGTAAACCACATTTTGTGGGTAAAAACGAGAAATTTCTTGTTCTGTGAGAGAGATAAAAAGTGTCAGATTTTTGCTCTTCCATCGTGATCTGAACATGGGAACTGCTGTGGCAGCAGGAGAGGTTTTCCTGATTTTGAGAAACTCCCACCATTGATTTGCTTGCTGGTGTTCATTCTGCCTCCTGAGTGGCTTTAGGATGGAGGGATTAATGGAATTCTGTGGGAATTCCATTAATTCAAATGGAATTCCTGCAGATGCAGGAGCCTGCAGACTTCCAGCAGGAGGGTCGTGTCTCCTGCCCGACATCCCGGGGAGCTGGGGTCGCTCAGCCCTCTGCTCCTGCCCCCTCCCTGTGCAGCTCAGATGTTCCTCTGACCACTTCTGATTTTCCCAGTCATCCTTTGCTTCTCCATTTCAATTCAGCAGTTGTTTATTTTCCTGTCAGGCCTCAGCTCCCTTAGTTCCTTCCCTCCAGCCAGACCTGGCTGTGCTGCCCCTGCTGCTCTTGCTTCCCCTGCAGGGAACACCTGAGGGACGACCTGCTGTGCCCTGGCACCCTGAAATGGGCTTTTCAGCAGGAAAAGCACCCCTCTTTGTGGATTAAGCACCCTTCTTGTGGATTAAGCCCCCCTTTTTGTGGATTAAGCCCCCTTTTTGTGGATTAAGCCCCCTTCTTGTGGATTAAGCACCCTTCTTGTGGATTAAGCCCCCCTTTTTGTGATTAAGCCCCCCTTTTTGTGGATTAAGCCCCCTTTTTGTGGATTAACCACATCCTCCCTCACCCTGCTCATGGTTTGGGACCAGGGCTGAACTCAGTTACAAGCTGTGGGTGGGACATCCAAACCCAGCTGCCCAAAACCTCCTGTCCCTTCAAACTGGCTCCAAAACTGGGTTCCCTTTGTGGGACCACAGTAATTCTCTGTCTTTCCCCAGCCCCTGAGAAGCAGCCCAGGCCTCAGGCTGTGCTGGGGGAGCTCTGCAGAGGGGTTGGTGAGCTCAGGGCTCCGGGTCCCTGCGGCTGCAAGGGGGTCACACAAAGCACCTGCTCTGTGCCAGCGGCCATGGAATGAAGATTCCCAAAGAAATCCTCTTTGAAAACGTTCATTTGGGGTCTGGGGCTGAAAAATCAATTCATTTGCACCTCTCAGTGCAACTCCCTTGGACTGTCACCAACGTGGCTCCTCTTTTTAGGGAACTCAGTCCAAAGGTTGGACTTGAACAAATGGAATTTCAGGGAGTTGTATTTGCTGGAAAACAGTATTAGGAAACTGGATTTTAAGAGCTGTATAGCTGTGGTTGTTATTATTTTTGTTATTGTTATTCTCTATTTCAAATATTTTTATCTCCTACCGGTAGAGCTGTTGCATCTCTTTTGGTTTATTATTTATTTTCTCCTGCAGTGCCCTGAACTTCTCATTTATTTTGTAATTACCACCTGTACTCCTGGAAATACACAAAGACATCAGGATTTTCTGGAAAGAAAGGCCACAGTGATTGCAGCACAGTCAGTGTTGGATAGAATGTGTTCAGGTTTTTCCAAATTAACCTTTTCTTCCCCTTGTGCTCCCCCAGAAATTGCCCAAGTTATTGCCTCTTACACAGCCACGGGCCCAGAACAGCTCACTCTGGCTCCTGGGCAGCTCATCCTCATCAGGAAGAAGAATCCAGGTGGTTGGTGGGAAGGAGAGCTCCAAGTTAGTGCCTTTTTCTATTGTAATAAAATTCCACATTAAAAGAAATCGTGATTATTTTTTTTAGTTGTTCAAAATGCTGAACGTTGTCAATGGGAAACCATTTTGAGAATGTTCTGCAATTCAGCATTTAAAGAGAAAACACATTTACAAAAATATGCCCCCGTGGCCATCCCTGATCTGGGAGTAACCTGGGAGGGAGAACAGCAGGGGATCCTTCGGGGTGTTTTCCTGGAGTTCCCTCAGAAAGGTGGATTTTAGGGCTTGTTTTGGCTGCTTTTGAATCCCCCCCGAGTTTTTTTAAGAGTAGAACTTGACAGTTTGATCCCACTAAATGAGGGGTTTTGGTTTGGGGTTTTTAACAGGGAATATCAGGTGAAAAAATGTCATTGGTTTATTCTGCAGTGCAGAGGCTCAAAAAGGAATTTAAATTATTTTCCCCTGTTACCACCTGCCCTTTTTGCCTTTTCTGGGGATATTTTTTCATCTCTTGTGGAGAAATCACCTTCCAGGATTCCTTAGGGATTTGTTCTCACTGACCTTTATGCTGCTGGTAACTTTTACCTTTGAAAAGTCTCCATTAAATGGATTTTAAGACAGCAAAGAAGCCTCACGGGGCAAGATCTGCCACAATTCTCCCTGAGCAGCTGCTGGGAGGTTCTAAAACAATTCATGTTTGGTTGTGTAAATATTCAGTGTGACTTTAGATACTTGTATGGGATACAATTGTTTTTTATTTCATTATCAGTCCCCTGACTATTCTATAAATATTCTATTTATTCTCCTCTTCCACACTTGGGGGTCAGAGTGGAGGGAAAATAAGGCCAATGTTTTAAGCTGGTTTAATGCAGCATCCAAAAATAGCTTAAAATTAATGCTCTAGATGCTCTTTAGATCAAGTGCTTTCTTTTTTAGTAAAGATTTAAAGAGGGGACAAACTAGTTAAAGAATAGTAAATCTGTTAGATGACCTTTTTTTCCCTCAAATTTAATGTTAATTCCTTTTTAAAGGCAAAATTCTTCCTGCCCAAAACGCCAGCTTTGTTCTAACGACTCAAACAGGGACTCAAACAGGGAATAAAGAGTTAAAATAAATTCTTAACACAGATTTAGAGGCTGGGATGGGGTTCAGAGTTGTGGAATAACCTTTCTTGCAGCCAGGATTTCTTTAATTTATTTGGTTTCAGTGACCAAGGCAGTCGGGGAGGTACCAGGGGGAGGTTTCTGTCCCGCTCTGGTGGCACAAGGTGTTGAAAAGCTCAGAGGCCGTTTCTTTAAAAGAAAAAGAGGTGATTTGGATCCTTAATCTCTACTTGAACTGTCACAGTCTGGTATCGATTTAAACGCAATTCTTTAAGCATTTAAATGCTAATGGAAGTGTTGTAATGTTCTACTACTGCCAAAAACAGCTGGTTTTTCCTTACAAAATGCAGAATTTTCCTTACAAAATGCAGAATTTTCCTTACAAAATGCAGATTTTTCCTTACAAAATGCAGATTTTTCCTTACAAAATACAGAATTTTCCTTACAAAATGCAGATTTTTCCTTACAAAACGCAAGTTTTTTCCTGCTCTAAAGCTGCTGTGAGTGCCAACAGCTCAAGTGTTGGGTCCCCCCCTTGCCCAGGTGCTGAATCCTCCTCCCCTGATGTGCTGAACCCTCCTGACAGCCCCGTTCTCTCCCCAGGCCCGAGGCAAGAAGCGCCAGATCGGTTGGTTCCCCGCCAACTACGTGAAGCTGCTGAGCCCCGGGACCAGCAAAACCACCCCCACCGAGCTGCCCAAGGCGGCCCCCGCAGGTGAGAGCCCCCTTTTCCCGCGGGATTCCCGCCTGGAATGTGTGCCCTGGGCAGTGGATCCCGAGCAGAACTCAGGCTTGGCCTCAGTTCTCCCTGCGGGTGGATTTGCCCTTGGAGTGGGAAGAGCGGGCAGAGCTCGGCGTGTTCCCGGGAAGGGTGGGATGCTCCAAGGGTGGGATGCTCCAAAGCCACTCCTGAGGTGACATCTTCCAGTGCTCCAAGGATTGAATTTCTCTGTGCTGGTTGGAGCTGTGGGAAAAATTCCTCTTTTAAATTTTAGAAGGCGGCGTAAACTCGTGAGACAGAGGATTTATCCAGCGCGCCGGGTCTTTTTCTCACTGAGTTTCTGGGGAAAAAGACCCTTAGGATTTAAATTCCATACATTTTATAGTTTCACAAAATCCCACCCCTTTTTCAGATGAATTTGATATATTCATTTTTGCCTAAAATTCCTCTTTTAAATTTTAGAAGGCGGCATAAACTCGTGAGACAGAGGATTTATCCAGCGCGCTGGGTCTTTCTCTCACTGAGTTTTTCGGGGGAAAAGACCTTTAGGATTTAAATTCCATACATTTTATAGTTTCACAAAATCCCACCCTTTTTCAGATAAGTTTAATATATTCATTTTTGCCTAAAATTCCTCTTTTAAATTTAGAAAAATGGCATAAACTGATGAAACAGAGGATTTATCCAGCGCGCTGGGTCTTTCTCTCACTGAGTTTTCTGGGGAAAAAGACCTTTTGGGTTTAAATCTCATACATTTGATAGTTTCACAAAATCCCACCCCTTTTTCAGATAAGTTAAATGTATTCATTTTTGCCTATAAAGGTTTCTCTCCTGTGAAAAAGGGGCTTTCCCTTCCTTCCAGTTGGCTGCTGGGCATCCTCTGTCAAAAACGATGGACCTTCCCTTGTTCTCAGCCCAAAGAGAGAAAAGAAACCCCTGAGTACAAAATTTCCACGTGGCCCCGAAAGATTTTTCATTTTTAGGAACTTTTATATTTCCCTTATCTGGCTGGAAAAGATGCTGATACCCAGGTCCAGTTTGGAACTTGGATATCTCACAGATTTGTGATACATCTATAAAAACTCATAGTTTATTTCTCGTAGAGCAGAGCAGTTTTTAGAGCTTTAGAGGAGGGTTTTTTAGGGTTTTTAGAGGTTTTTTGGCACTGAGGCACCTCCCCTTCAGAGCCTTCCCTTTTTCCTGAGGGGGAGTGGGAAGTGCTCCCTGGAGATGGAGCTTTTTTCTGTATTTTAAGATTTAGGAAACGACTCAAAAGCAACAGACTGTGAGATTTTTCATGGAATCACAGAATGGAAAAGGACCCTAAGGATCATATTCCATGATTCCATGTTTCTCTAACTGGTGCTCTCTGGCTCCTCTGACAGAAATCTAAAGATGCAGAAAATCAGTCTTCCCAAAACCATCATAAATTTGGGGTTAAAATGGTAAGTCAGCATTGAGACACAAACTTTTACAAGGCAACATGATGGGAATTTATATACATTTATATACATTTTTGAAATTATTTCAGGTCTGACAGTCTGGGGCTTTTCCCACATGGTAAATTTTACAGAGTGAAGTTTTAAACCCTTTTTTCATTGCCTGCAGAGCATCGAAATCTTGATTAAATCATAATTGAGTAAAAAAGAGAGAAGCTTTTTGGCAGATTAAAATAAGTTCCTGGCTGAGTACAAGAGTGAAAATAAAAGCAAACTTTGGGATTAATCTAATGGAGAGAACCTGCCAGAAAGGCTCAGTAATAGAAGTCTTAAGTCTGGTGGGAAAGTACCAGCAGTCCTGTGGCTTGGCCAGAGAAAACAGAGAGAAATGGAGGAAACTTTATTTCCATAAAAGTCCTGGTGTTCAGAGAGCCAGGGAAGGTGCTCAGTTAGGATGGAGCAGGAGCAGCTGAAGGGAGCTGGGATGGCCTGGGAGGCTCCTTGTTCCTCTCCTCTTTTCCAAGAGTTTTGTGTGCCAGACACCTCCAGAGACTGCAGGGACATCACCACTGGCTTTCTCTTGGATTAGGGAGCTTCAGATACCAGAATTCCAAATGTTTCCCAGGTTTTCCTGCCCACCCACCACTCCTGGTGGGATGTCCCAGGCCAGGCTGGACGGGGCTTGGGGCACCCTGGGCTGGTGGAAGGTGTCCCTGCCCATGGCAGGGGTGGCACTGGATGGGCTTTGAGGTCCCTCCCAACCCAAACCATCCTGGGATTCTGCTTTTCAGAACAGGTTGTTGAAGATGCAAAATGCACTTTTTATAAACGGATGCTTTTGTAGGAAAAAACTATATTTATAAAGCAAAGGAGAGCTGTCAGTAGAAGGCCAATGTCCTTGAAGGGTTTGACTTTTTACTACGTATTTTTTCAATCTTCTTCCACTGTTGGGCATTTCCAGACAAAGTTCCCCTCTGGAGCCAGGCTGGGAGAGCTGGGGGGGTTCACCTGGAGAAGGGAAGGCTCCAGAGAGACCTGAGAGCCCCTTGCAGGGCCTAAAGGGGCTCCAGGAGAGCTGGAGAGGGACTGGGGACAAGGGATGGAGGGACAGGACACAGGGAATGGCTTCCCAGTGCCAGAGGGCAGGGATAGATGGGATATTGGGAAGGAATTCCTGGCTGGGAGGGTGGGGAGGCCCTGGCCCAGGTTGCTCAGAGCTTTAAGGTCCCTCCCAAACCAAACCAGTCTGTGCATTCCATGAAACTCTTTGGGTCTTTAAATGACCTGGAGCCAGTTTGAGGAGGGCTGAGCTGAGCCCCAGGAGGGGCAGAGGAGGATCTCGGGGCTGTGCTGGGCCAAGAGCAGAGTTTGGGGCTGTTTTGTGCCCTTGGGCAGGGTCAGGGTGGATCTCAGGACAAGGTTCTTCCCCCAGAGGGTGGTGGGCACTGCCCAGGCTCCCCAGGGCAGTGGGCACGGCCCCAAGGCTGCCAGAGCTCCAGGAGGGTTTGGACAATGTTCTCAGGGAGTGTTGGGGTGTCTGTGCAGGGCAGGGCAGTCCCTGGGGGTGGCTGGGGGGTCCCTGCCCCGCAGTGGCTGACGGGGCTGTGTTCAGTGTGCCAGGTGATCGGCATGTACGACTACACGG
The DNA here is from genome assembly GCF_003945595.2 of Pipra filicauda. NCBI lineage: Eukaryota > Metazoa > Chordata > Aves > Passeriformes > Pipridae > Pipra > Pipra filicauda. The sequence continues at coordinate 189,423 of NW_024104762.1, forward strand.
CGCAGAACGACGACGAGCTGGCCTTCAGCAAGGGGCAGATCATCACCGTGCTCAACAGGGAGGACCCCGACTGGTGGAAGGGGGAGGTCAACGGCCACGTGGGGCTCTTCCCCTCCAACTACGTGAAGCTGACCACGGACACGGACCCCAGCCAGCAGTGTGAGTGCCCTGTCTCTGTGCTCTCTGAGGTCAAACATGCAGCATTGCTGGCTCCCAGGTCTGCAGGCCCCACTGCCCCTCTGTGCCCTCGGCCGAGTCTCTTTGAAGACCTTCCAGCAGCGCAAACCTTTGTGTTGTTTTATTTTCAGTTCCCATCCCCTCCCCCCCCATCCCTGGCATGTTTTTGCCCCCTCCCCTCCCTCCCCTCCCCGATCATTTTTGCTCCATGCCCTCGACACGCCTGACTCATTTTCCTTGCTTGAATTTGCTCATTGTTTTGTTTTGCTTATGTGTTGTTTTCCTCCTTTTTCTAGGAATCATATGTTGTCCATCCCCCACTCAGGCTTGAAAGTCCTCAAAGAGACCCACTATCCCATAACACTGCCCAGAGGGATGATGGGAGATGCAGCCTTGATCATGTGGCTTCCAGCATGATCATCTACTGCCTTCTGAGTAGAAGAACACACTGCAGAGCAGTTTTACCTCATTTTTCCATTAGTTGCATGGAATCGCAATGGTTGAGTTCATGACCTGCAGATAGATGCAAAATTAATTATTCAAAAAAAAAAAAAAAACACAACAAAACACAAAACCACACACACACACACACAAAATAAAATTTAAAAAAAAAAAATAATAAAAATCAGAGGATAGTGGGTCCTTTTGTGGCTTTCAGAGTTACCAAACTAATGTTTCCACCTTTGCACAGGTGCTTTGGGTAGTTTTAAAACAATTATTTTTTAAAAAGATATATTTTAGCCTTTGGAAGGAAAAGCATAAATTAAATTTCTTCATTGCAATTTTGGTTGTGCAAAAAGACCCACTATCAAGGAATGCTGCATGTGCTATTAAAATTGTTCCAAATGTCCATGAATTGGAGACTTTATGTATCTTTCTTTTTTATTGTTCACTTGTCCAGTGTTGTCAATATGTCTTTTTTTTTTTTCCTGTTACTTTCTTTTTTTTTTTTTTTTTTTTTTTTTTTTAAATGACAAAAGACCAGAAGGAGTTAAAATGAGTTCAATGTGCCCAATGCCAGGTATTTTGTTGTGGTTATTGTACTGTTTGTATCAGGTGTTCCTTGTTGAGTGTGTAACCCATTGTGGAGGGGGGGAAACTCCCCCCAGGTGCAAGAGAGACGAACTTGCAAAATGTTTTACCCAGTTGTGTTAATTTTATTTTGCACATTACTTGTAGCTGCAAACAGTTAGAAAACACCCCGGTTTGTGTTGTCTCCGTTTGGTTTGTTGCATTTTCGTGTCAGAACTGATCTGATGCTCATCCCTGTGGGAGTGGAGGAGGAACCTCTTGGTTTCACTGCTGTTGGATTCCCCAGTTTTGCTTTGCTCTGGAACAACACCTTTCCAACGAGTCGTTTTCCTGACAACAAAGAATGTATAGAACTATCTCCCTGCAATTAATTTCCAATGTTTACATTTTTTTTTAAACTTAGACTGTGGAATTTATACAAATTAATATTAAATGGAGCTTACAGTGGAGTTGCTGTAGATGTGCTGTAGCTAAGCCGTGTTAGTTCCTGACGGAATTCCTGGTGCTGTCAGTGCTCTCCTCCCAATGCCTCAAGCACAATGTAGCCCTTTACTAATGATTTCCCATTTAGTTATGCCCTGGTTATGTATTTCATTTATTCCTGAGCTCCCTGCTGGCAGCATTCCCAGCCCTTCCCAGCTCCCTCCTCCCGACCCGTCCTGCGGTGCAAGGGACAAGTGAAGCTCCTCATTCAATTGCACTTCAGTATTTCATCACTATGAATGTAAATTATATAAATATATAAAAACCTGCAGCTTTAACAACTGTAATACAGCCTTTAAAATTAGTTCCATGTATAGAGAATTAAATCCTTGGTATAAAAGACAGACCCACCCGTGTTTGTTGTCTCGTTGCTGCCTCACCCCGGGGCCACCCCGGGGCACTGGAGCGTGGATGGATTTGCCACCAGAACAGCCTGGAAAGCCCTTTTCGCTTCACAGTGACACTCTGAGTATTATTTAAATATAATTAACCAGACTGGTCATTATCTGCAACATTATTGCTCGTGGTGGGTTTGTTGGGGTGTCCTGGGCAGGGCCAGGGGTTGGACTCGATGATCCCTGGGGGTCCTTCCAGCTCAGGAGATCCTGGGATTCTGGGATTCCCTGTTCCAGGGTCTCTACTTGGTACAAATCCGTTGATTTTTATTTGTTTTTGTACTATGCAGGTAGATAAATGAAATATCCTTCCTTGTTTTCCCATGGGTTCACCTGGATTTGGGCTCTGTGTTTTACTCTGAAAACATGCACAGTTGCACAGATCCTCCTCCTTTTTAGGGTAGTATTTAACAGACACAAACTTTTCATTAGGATAGTGTTTAATAGGCACAAATTTTTTTAGGATACTATTTAACAGGCACAAATTTTTCATTTCTACCATAAAAAAACCCCAATTCTTCTCCATCATGCTGCAGAAATGGAACAGCAGCTCATTCCTGGGATTTTCAGGGCCCGTTGCTTTGCTCACTGAGGAGGATGGAGCCAGATTGGACCCCACTCTGTCAATATTTTGTGCATTAAATGTCATTGGAAGGACAGGATGTCTCTGTTTTCCCTCACTGAGCTGTGGGGTTGAAAAATTCACTTGACTAAAAGCATTTCTCCTCAGGGGCTTTTTGGGTTTTATGGCTTCAGCCCAGAAATATACAGTGAATGTACATTGAATTTAGTGAATATATACTGACTGTGGAGTGAATATATAGTGAATGTGTAGGGGAAAATTTGCAATACTTCAGCTGGGGGGGATTCAGGTGCTGCTTTTTTCTTTCTCCTTACTTCAAGTGAGAAGAAAAATAAAGCTCTTACAATCTGCTGCAGGAGGGTGTTTTTAACAGGTTTCTCCCAGCCCATGGATCCCCCTGTGCCCCATCCCCACCTTGTCCCCCAGCCCAGAGCACTGAGTGCCACGGCCAGGCCTTCCTGGGACACCTCCAGGGCTGGGCACTCCAAACCTCCCTGGGCAGCCCCTGCCAAGGCCTCACCACCCTTTCCATGGAGAAATTCCTCCTGTGTCCAGCCTGAAGCACAGGAGACACTGGGCTGTGTTGTGCCAGGACCCCTCAGGCAGAGGAGTGTGAATCCCATCACTGAACAGTCCCAGCCAGAGATCCTCAGCTGTGATTTACAGTGACATTGTTGGAATGCCTGTAATGTTCCTCCATGATTCCAGTTCCAGATGTGCTCCTCTAGCTTGGCAGGGGAGTGTTCCATCTCCCTCACTGTCAGGGATTCCCTGAGCCTTAGGGAACAAGAGACTGCACGGACTCCTTTCCCTTTCTGGATTTTTCTTTCTCTCTGTGTATATATATATATATATGAATATATATTTATGAGAAAGGGAGTATGAAAGTAATTGCCCAGAGAAGCTGTGGCTGCCCCTGGAGCCCTGGAAGTGTCCAAGCTCAGGTTGGATGGGGCTTGGAGCAACCTGGGCTGGTGGAAGGTGTCCAAGGGGTTGGAGATGATCTTTAAGGTCCCTTCCAACCCAAACCATCCTGGGATTCTGTGAATTCCTTCTTTATATTCACTGCCATGTCCTGGGCACAGGAGCTGCCCCTGGAGGGAAGAGGAGACTGGATTTACAGACCACTCCCAGTGCTGGGGGATTTTGCTCTTCACAGTTTTTGTTGTATTCCCTCTGTATTCAACTGAAAAAATTCCCATGGATGTTCTTTCAGGGAATTTGTTCCTATCTCTTTCAGTACTTGAAATGTGTCCAAAACAACTCCGAGTCTGAAACGTGGGTTTGTCAAGAACATTTTGCTTCATATTCGGGATCAGTTTTATTTAAACCTCGGTCCTGCTGGAGCTTCAGTGGCATCACTTGCTGTCCCCGTGAGGTCACTGAACCCTTTTTGTGCTACCAGACTCAAAATAACTAATTGTGGTTGTGGTCTCTGGTTCCAAAGCCCTCTGTAGTGCCTGTGCTGGCTCTGGCTCTTTGATTTCTGGGCAAAGAGCAGCTTCTGGGCAGTCTCCTCTGATGACAATGAGAGCCTTATTTTAAACTTTATTTTAGACAACTCCACCAATTTCAGGGACAATACTCCTCAAATGTTATTGAATCAGATGAATTGACACAAACAGCAAATAACAAACTGCTCCTTAGCTGAGCAGGGAGTGCTGAGAACACCCCAACACTCCCCCCTGTCCCTCAGAGCGTTGTCCAAACCCTCCTGGAGCTCTGGCAGCCTTGGGGCCGTGCCCACTGCCCTGGGGAGCCTGGGCAGTGCCCACCACCCTCTGGGGGAAGAACCTTGTCCTGAGATCCCCCCTGAGCCTGCCCTGTCCCAGCTCCAGCCCTTCCCTGGGTCCTGTCCCTGCTCCCAGCAATGACTGGAGGGCTGCCCAGGAAAGGGAAAAACCAATAAAATATTGTTTGATAAAAGGTTGGAACACGTAGAATACTTGATTTAGCTCCCACATTCCTGATCCCAAGTGAAAAACCTGTATGGCCCCTTGATTGTTGTGGCAGACCACGTAGAACTGGGCTGGGCAGTTCCTTGGCCCTGGATCTGTGGCTCTGCTCATGGCTCATTTGCTGGTTCTGCCCATCAGTGCTCAGGGCTCATAATTCAGAGGTGCCCTGATGTGTTAGAAACCAAGCCAGGGCCGGGGTAACTCTGCTGGGTTGTATTTCTGTGCCCTCACACGGAGGATTTTATTCTCCCCAAGCAGACTCTGAAAGGGCTCAGTAGAAACACTGAATCATGGAATCACTAAGGCTGGAAAAGACCTTTAGGATGACATCCAGTCCCACCATCAACCCCCCCCCATGTCCACCATCAAACCACATCCCCAAGTGCCACATCCACACGTTCTGAACACTTACAGAGGGGGTGATTCCGCCAGGCTGGGGGGAATGTGCAGATGGAGTTGTGCTGGTGATTCCACGTTATCCATTGTCATTTCCCAGCCTTTCCTGACTCTGATTGTAGCAAAGAACTGCCCAGAGAAGCTGTGGCTGCCCCTGGATCCCTGGAAGTGTCCAAGGCCAGGCTGGACGGGGTTGGAGCAACCTGGGTTGGTGGAAGGTGTCCCTGCCCATGGCAGGGGGTGGGAACTGGGTGATATTAAAGGTCCCTTCCAACCCAAAGCATTCCATGATTCTGTGATTAGTGGGATTCAGATGTTCCTGAAGGTACTTTGGCATCCATGAAAAATGAGCCCTGACATTTCCACTTGGAAAGGAACCCAGTTTTTCCTCAGTGTTTTTATTTTATAGACAAGAAAAATCTCAGTGCTTGTGCACCTCAGGAAGAAAGTCCTTCGTCAGGAAAGTCTGTCCTGCACATTCTGCTCAGATTTGGGCCATTTTCCCCACATGTTTGTTGTTCAAGAGGAGACCATTTGTTGCAGTTCAGAGCAGCCCATTTGCACCCCAGCTGTCAAAGGAGCTGCTAAAATATTTCCTTGTTCAGGGTGTCAGTGCCTCCTCTGCGAGGCTGCTGGTTGGACACAGCCCTTCAAGCCAAGGTCGTGGGATTCTTTGAACAGTAAATTCCAAAGGGAAAAAGAATTAAACCCTTGGCTCACTTTTCATGAAGCCAGCCATGCATGGGGAGAACTGGTTCTGCTCCTCAAACCTCTGATTTACCTGATACCAAAGAAACTGCTCTGAAATCAGACATTTACTGAACAGAAGTGAAATTTGTGGCTTTTGCAATGGGCCAAAATTTGCTTCTTTTGGCATAAAAATGATAATGTTCCAGACCTGCTCTTCATTTCAAGCCAAGTTGCAATTCAGTTTCAATTGTCCTGAATCCCAAGGGATCAGTGTCTGCTGCCAGTGTGATCCCTCCCCAGCTTCAGAATCAGGGGGGAAACAACCCTGAGTGTCTGGATCTACTTTTCTGGGTTTGCCTCGTTTGGTTTTGGGGTGTTTTTGTTAATTTTTAAGTAAAATCTCTTATTCCCTTTTCAGATTAGTTAAAGCAGCAGGTGATGGCATTCCATGAAAATCAGACATACATGAGGACCTTTTTAGTGGCACAGTCTGAGCTCCTGAGTTAATTCAGGAAGCTAAAAACGTAGTAAATACTCCCTAAATATTAACTTTGTATGCAAAGAACTGGAAGAGTTGTCCAGGGTCTGATGTGTCCATAAGGAAAGTTTGTTTCCATGGGGAATATACTGAATTTTCCCAGACTTTGATGAGGGGTGAGGGAAAGAATTAAACTGGAGAATTTTGGTGGTGTATAAATAGTTGAAATAGATCATTTATACAGCAAAATATTTTCCCCCTGTTTGAAATCACCGTTGCTTTTTTTGAAATGTGTTGTATTTTATGCCAAAAAGTAGTAAAACTAGTCAAAACTGGAAGACAACATTCTGTGTTCCAGTCTCAGAAGAATTAATTGCATTAAACTCACCTGAAAAGTAACAGCCTCCAGAAAAAAAAAAAGGATTAAATGTTCTGTCCAATTCGGAATAGAAAATAAAATTTGAGATTGTGGAATTTGTACAAAAGTTCTCCCATCTAGACAGGAGGTGATTTACAACAATTAAAGGACAAAGCTGATGGAAGTGAAATCTTAGTGACAACCTTTTCCTGTGCTTCTAAAGGAGAAAAACTCGACCCCTTTGCCTTGGCCTGGAAATTTGGGAAATCTGAGGGGTTTCCAAAGACCGTCATGGGTCTTCAAATATTCAGTCCTTCAAATATTCGGAAGCAATTTTTAATTAATTAATTTTTTAATTCAATTTTTAAGTGGGAAGAAGTAAATAAGCTCTGCAGCACCTTCTTGAGTGGGATTTCCCTGCCTAGAAGGATAAAGGAGACCCTGGAATTCAGGGTGTCCATGAGCTGAGGGTTCAGGTGTCACTCCAAAGTGCCATCAGAGCGTTGTGGTCACTGCAGCTCTTCCCAAATCCTCTCCCCTCTTGGGATGTCTCTGCAGTTTCTTCCCACCACAGGAAGGTTTTGCCCCCATTTTTGTTCCCAGCCATCTGTGGGGTTGGTTTGGGCTCTGGTGGAAAAACACAGCTCAGGGGGAGGGTGAGGTTGGGAATGGGCAGGTGGCACAGAGGGAGGCTTTAAAGCTTGGCCACCAGGGCAAAGTTCCCACTTGGAGATGGCCTTTGTTAAGGAAAGGTGTTCAAACAATGCTGTGAGTCCCTGGGAGGGGAAGCACCGCTGAGGTTCCCCCGGAATGAGTGACCGGGACGGGCACAGCTCCTGGTCAGTGCTGCTGTCCCTGCTCCAGCTCTGAGGAGTTTGCCAGTGACCAGCAGTAAAACCCGGGATCCTGTTGTGTTTTCCAGGGTGTGCAGACCTGCATCTGCTGGACATGCTGACTCCCACGGAGAGGAAGAGGCAGGGCTACATCCACGAGCTCATCGTCACCGAGGAGAACTATGTCACCGACCTGCAGCTGGTCACAGAGGTGAGGCAGAGCCCCTGAATCCCTCACCTTTGGAACCAAATCAGCATTTCATGGTGCCAAACTACTGTGTGTCCCTGCCGGGCTTGGCTTCCTTGGGATGAGCTGTATTGGACTGCCATTTACGGGTATTTATTTATTTAGAGATCCACGTGTGCGGGTGCAGCTCGTGTTGAGCCCTGGTGTGACCATCACCAAAATGCTGATGTTTGAAGTGTCATTTTAGCAAAGCTCCTGGTTCTCAGTGTGGATTTGTTGTGTACAAGTCCTTAAACTGAAATGGGTGCCCTGAAAGGAAGCCCATTTTCCACGCCCACAGTGGCCCTGAGTTATCACTTACTGTGGTTTGCTTTACGTGTTCCAAGGGACATCCCTGATGTAGGAAAACATGGAATTAGCACAGACAATCCTTTTGACAGAGAAGCAAAGCCCTGTTTTGAAGAAGAGGTTGAGATAAGCAAACCTGAAACACCCTGAGAGAAATCAGAACTTCCATAAAAGAGTCCAAAGGAAAACATATTTCAGGTGTTTTATCTAAGAAATCCCGAGATCTTCTGCAGGAGACCTCTCTCTAAAATTCCCGAGTTTTAAACAGATTATCCAGATCAGAATTAACATTCCCAAGTTTCAAACAGGTTCTCCAGATCTGAATGAACACCACCAGCAGCACAAACTCAGAGTATTCCCTGTTAAAGCCACGTGCCCCTCACATCTCTGAGGTCTCCCCTTAGTCCCAGCTGTTCTCAGGGAACACAGTGGATGTCTGGGACATGGAGCAGGGTGGAATTCTGTCCCACTGAGGGACAAGTGCTGCCCTGAGGGCAAGTTTTCTCCCCTCCTCCCTGAGGAAATGGGCCGAATCAGCCTCAGTCACTTGGGTCATACATGTACATTCTAAACAGCTTCATTTTCTGACCCTCCAGATCTTCCAGAAGCCACTCCTGGAATCTGAGCTGCTCACAGAAAAAGAAGTTGCCATGATTTTTGTTAATTGGAAGGAGCTGATTATGTGCAATATAAAACTACTGAAGTAAGTTGGGTTTCCCCCCCCACACTTGGCAATGACAGGACCCTGGGCCTCTGTCCTGCTCCTCCTTTCAGCTGCAGGAAAACATTTGCCACGCACACAGATCAGAACCAAAAGGGCCACGTGTTTCTCCTTGTGGGAAAAAGCAAAATATGGACAGTGTTTGCTGTGACTTTGTAGTTGTCATTGGGAAAAAAACAGCAGTTCTTTGCTGAGTAAATATTTGCACTTACTTTCTTCTTGTCCACGTGCTCCAGAGGGCAGACCCTGCTCTCCTCTGAAAAGCAGGATTTGCCAAGGCTTCCCCCGGCCCTGTCAGAGACTTTTCCCTCCTCTGTCCCAGCCCACACCCACTTCCAATCCCGTTATCCAGGGATGCAAACCAAGGCACAGCAGCCTCTGCCTCTCTTATTCCGAGCTGGCTGATGCATTCCATTAATTAGTGTGGCCTTTAATTAGTGTAGGGTTACAGCACCTGAATGTGCTGACGGGGGAGAAGCAGCACCACCAGAGCCTGGTTCCCCATGGATTTGTGTCCAGAGGACCCTCCACCCTTCCTCCCAAAGGCTCCAGCTGCTGCAACCCCAACTCCCTGCCATGAGACTCCACTCTTATCCCTCCCTTCATTCTTCGTGGCCTCTGATGAATCCAATTCCTCCCTCAGCCATCCCTCTGCTCCAGCAGGACACAGGGAATGCTGTGGCTGGTTTGCAGGCTGCTCACCTGGTCACTGCCGGAGACACTGAGCGAGGCTGGAGTTAAACCTGGATCTTGATAAACAGGAGGATTAATAAAGTTCATCTTTTCCCTGTGGAGCTGCTAATTTGCATTGAACTTGTGGGGATTTTATACCTCTGTGATATCTCCTGTTTTTCGTAAAACCTTCTGAAAATGGCCCACGAGTTGAAGAGTTATGGCAGCGACAGAACAAACAACAATAAACCTCCTTCCCTCAGGAAACCAGGCTAAGACCTGGAGAAGCAGCTTTGAGCTCAGAGCGATGGTTTTTATCCCTCCCTCTCCCACACATCTGTCCCTCTCTTTCTAAACCGACAGAAAAGGAAATTACCTTCCTTTTCATACCGGCTCTGACCTGGCGTTGCAGGGCCCTGCGGGTGCGCAAGAAGATGTCCGGGGAGAAGATGCCGGTGAAGATGATCGGGGACATCCTGACGGCCCAGCTGCCCCACATGCAGCCCTACATCAGGTTCTGCAGCTGCCAGCTCAACGGGGCCGCCCTCATCCAGCAGAAGACGGACGAGGTGCCTGAGTTCAAGGAGTTTGTCAAAGTAAGAGCGGGGGTGACCCCCGGGAATTCGGGACACGGAGCTTGTCCTTTGGCTGAACGAGGCCACGCCTGGAGTGGGGGGTTCAGTTTTGGGCTCCTCGCTTGAGAAGGGACACGGAGGGGCTGGAGCGTGTGCAGGGAAGGGAGCAGAGCTGGGGAAGGGGCTGGAGCAGCAGGAGGGGCTGAGGGAGCTGGGGAGGCTCAGCCTGGAGAAAAGGAGGCTCAGGGGGGACCTTCTGGCTCTGCAACCCCCTGACAGGGAGCGGTCAGGCCTTGGAATAAGTGTTCCAGGGAGGTGGTGGAGTCCCTGTGTCTGGGAGTGTCCCTGAGGTGTCTGGATGTGGCCCTTGGGGACGTGGATTAGGGATGATCCTGGTGGTGCTGGGGTGGGACTGGATGATCCTGAAGGGCTCTGCCAGCCTTGGTGATTCTGGGATTCTTACCCAGACAAGGCAGGTGACGATCTGTTGGAAAAGCACAAGGAATTCCCCTGTGCTGTCCTGCGAGCTCAGCCCAGATTCAGCTGAGGACTGGCGCTCATTCATTGCCTTTTCCATTCTTGGAGGAGCTCATTTGCCTGGGTTTAAACCACGTGACTAACCAGGTTTTACCTCTCTGGTGTTTCAGAGGTTGGCAATGGATCCTCGCTGTAAAGGAATGCCACTCTCCAGTTTTCTGCTAAAGCCTATGCAACGGGTAACCAGATACCCACTAATCATTAAAAACGTACGTCCTGTGCACACCTGGGGGGTTGCTGCTGCTTGGCTTAGAGCTTCATTACAGGGGAGTGTCCCTGTTGGTGTCGGGCTTTGTCACTGTGGGATGTCCGATGTGCTGGGGAATGGGGGGTGTCCTTTCATATTTGATCCAGCTACAGAAAATGGGGTAATTCCTTGGCCTTCAGCACAGCTTGGTGTTTCCATTCGAAGCAGAGGTGAGACTTGCACCCAAAGAGCCACGAGGCAGTGAATGTTGAAGGAAAACTTCAGATTCTGATAACAGGAGTCAAGCTTGTGCTCAAATTTCCCTTTCCCACAGTGTCATTCCCTCCCCATAGGCTGGGAAATGTCACGGTGGGGAAGCCTGGAAGCCAAATTCCTGCAGGTGCCCATCCTTTGACACTGCTGGATAACTTACAACCCTTTCCTAACTCTTATTTGCTGCCTAACACTGACCGTCCCAAATAATGCCACTGAACTTGGCCCAAGGCTTTCCAAGGAAAGGGCTACAAATTGGATGTTGGCATTTAAGAGATTCCTTATTTCTGTGTTTGGCTGGAATGTGTGTCCTTGTGTCAGAGGAGTCAGCAGTGTCCTGATGCAAAGGCTGTGCAGGCAGGGATTCATTCCAGCTCTTCCCAAATAGTGTTTGTCTCCTATTTCTCACATCTGTCCAGGAGGGAAAATATTTGGAAGGTGTTGCCTGTCTCTGACAGGAATAAAGCCCTAGGAAGGAAGCATGGGGTTGACAGCACAGATACAGCTGGACTGCAGGAGACAGAGGAGCCTGATGATGTGTGTTGTGTCTCTGCAGATAATAGAGAACACTCCCGAGAACCACCCTGACCACAGCCACCTGAAGCACGCCCTGGAGAAGGCCGAGGAGCTGTGCTCCCAGGTCAACGAGGGCGTGCGCGAGAAGGAGAACTCGGACAGGCTGGAGTGGATCCAGGCCCACGTGCAGTGTGAGGGCCTCTCCGAGGTAAACCAGGGCTCCCCAGGGACCTGCACACGTGGGCAACCCCGGGAATAACCCACAGCTCACTCATGGCACTGCATCCAGGGCAAAGAGTGGGATTGAGCCAGTCTCACAATCCCCAGTGCTTTGTTTTTCCCCTTCCTTGTCTCCCTCTCTCTCCTGCACGTGACCCTTTTTGCTGCTCGTGTTCTTGCCTTCCCCATGGTAGATCCTGCTTTGTTGCCTGGCTCTGGACTAGTCCCAGGTTCAATGCTGCAGTTTTCAACCACAACTTTCCACTTTCATAGTTCTTTATAGCACAGTGGTTGTGGAACTGCTGTGTCCCATCCCAAAGCTATTCCTGACCATTTTGGAATGCTTTAAAAGTGATCACAGAACAGATTTTCTGTGGTAAAGCTTTGTGTACGTTTGAAAACCCAAGAATACTGATCCAGTCTCTCTGGAGACTTTACAGAGAGAATCCCTGCCTCCCATTCTGTGTTATTTTTCCAGATAACATGCTAAGTTTCACTAGAAACTGTAATGAAAACATTGTGCCTGTATGTCCTGCAAAATGAGGGGGCATGTTCTGATGGCCTTCCTGTGTTGGTGACAATAACAGAGGCAGACAGATCACAACTTGATTTTCAAAGTATGCACCAAGTTGTCAGTTCTAGAAGGTAAAAAAATAACAAGCACCGGTTGGTTTACAAACTAGAAAAAAATCTGACTGTTTTGGGAGAAAGATGAGTGTGACAAGGTCAGAAGGGTCAAAGACACATTCAGCTGTGGGACAACCACTGCCTGAAGGAAGGTGGCTGCTTTTTTCTTCTGTAGGTGATGTCTGGCCCTAGAGCACCAAATCTGTAACCTGAAAGACCCTCTGGCTGCTTCTGCCACAGTAACTGCAGCAGCAGCAGCCTCAGCTGGGGGGAAGGAGCAATCCAGCCCTCCCCAGTTTCTGTCTGAGGGGTTTCCAGCCTGTCAAAGGAGCAGCCAGCCCTGATCCAGCTGCCCAGTCAGTGAGGGTGGTAGGAACTGTACCATCCCCTGGTGAAAATAAACCTGGAAACGGCGCTTTAGGGAAGGGCCACACCCTGCTCATGTGGTAACAACCCCTGGGTGGGGCTGTGATTCTGCCCCTTCCAGTGTCAGCAGCTGCCCGGGGTTTGGGGCTACCTGGAATTCTTTTGGGGCGCTTTGGGGGGTGAAATTCAAGCACAATTCGAAGTGCAGACCTTGTGAAGGAAACCCAGGCTCCGGAGAGGCTGTTGGCAGAGGTGCTGCTGCTCCTCCAGGACAGGTCCTGGTGGGCTCAGCTCCACTCCCCGAGCTGCATGTGCGTGGGGAGGGGGCACAGATGCTTTTGGCTTCTCCCCGAGTGCCCAGGCCGTGCCTGTGTGATGATGGGCCGCCCTAAAGTCACTTTTCATGCAGCCTTTCCTGACCTGCACTGCTCGTCCTGCTCCTCATCCTGTGAGCCGGCTCAGGACCAACCCAGGACTCAAAACTGTATCTGGTCTCTTTCAGGGGGACCCCGATTGTTTCACTTTATACAGTGCGTTGTTGTTCTTCTTCTACTTTTCGCAGCAACTCGTATTTAACTCAGTCACAAACTGCCTGGGACCACGCAAGTTCCTGCACAGTGGGAAGCTCTATAAAGCCAAGAGTAACAAGGAGCTCTATGGTTTTCTGTTCAACGACTTCCTCCTCCTCACTCAGATCATAAAACCTCTTGGCTCCTCGGGCACAGACAAGGTGTTCAGCCCCAAGTCTAACCTGCAGTACAAAATGTACAAAACTGTAAGTACCTCTCTGGAATGGGGGCGGTGACAGGCCACGTGTGCAGGGCAGCAGCTCCGTGCTGGGGGTGTGGGCAAGACCGTCCCAGAGAAGAGCTTTGAAAGCTTTGGAATACGCTGGGCATTGCTGGGACTGTTGGGGAGAAAGTTTGTGTGCTTTAGAGAGAAAACAAAACATGCTTTTGAAGTTTTGCTTGGACAGAACTCTCCAGCAAAGGGTCACTTTTGTATCAGGCAGCGACGGGGAGAGCGCTGTTCGCTGCTCTCTGTGGGGAAGGAGGGATTGCTGAGCTCCAGGAGCCCGCTGGCTTCCTCCAGGACAAGTGTTTCCAGGCTCTGGAGGCACCTCTGTCTTTGCCAATTTTTAAAATTTTCCCATTATCCAATCTGAAGACAGATGGGAGGCAGAAGGGCAGAGGCACCTCAGCTGAACCTGTTGTAACTTGCTGTGTGTTGAAAGCGCCTGCTCAGACGTTGTGCAGTACAACTCTGGCTTTGCCTGATGTTTTACAGCCCATTTTTCTAAACGAGGTACTGGTAAAATTACCCACAGACCCTTCTGGAGATGAGCCCATCTTCCACATCTCCCACATTGACAGAGTCTACACCCTGCGGGCTGAAAGCATTAATGAGAGGTAAGAGTCTCCAAAGGCCGCGTTGGGGCTGAATTTGTGAGGTCTGGTGCGAGTGGATGGTGGGAATGGTTATGATGGAAACTTGCAGAGCAGTCTCCAAGCAGTTTCTTTTACAAGACTGGAAAATTCCTTCTTCTTGGGAATATGGTGATACTCAGTATATGAAAAGCAGGGAGAAATAGTGATGTTTCCTGAATTCCAGCAAGAATGAAACATCTGGGAGGGTGGATATTTAGGCCGTATTTCACAACATTTTATGTTAATGTGAAGAAGCCAAAAGATGCAATTGTGCCTTCTGCTGTTACCAGCTGTGTGTCTGTGCAGTGACAGCATTTGTATGGCTGTTGAAGGAGATCAAGGAACAGGTCAGAATTAGAATATGAAGCAAAACCTACCAAACTAAACCCAGTGAGTTTATCTCGTTCAGTTCAGACTGGAAAAGTCAAAGGAAAGGCAACCTTAAAACCTGATCTGATGGGTTTTATCTCTGGTGAGCTTACAGAGAGAAGCCTACACTGATTTATACTGAAAAGGTTTCTCTTCCCCAGTGTAAAGTCTTGAAAGGTAACTTTTGTTAAAAACTGAAAGCTGGAAGTGCAGCAAAGCCCTCCCCACAGTGCAGACATTGTGTTGGTTGTGCCGGCTGGGAAATGTCCGGTCCTGAAACATTATCAGGCACAAAATGTATGAAACATCTTGAGGCTGTGGCTGCCTCTGGATCCCTGGAAGTGTCCAAGGCCAGGTTGGACAGGGCTTGGAGCAACCTGGGCTGGTGGAAGGTGTCCCTGCCCATGGCAGGGGGTGGCACTGGATGGGCTTTGAGGTCCCTCCCAGCCCAGACCATGTGCTCCTGTGGAGCAGCAGCTCTTCATTCCGGGTTCAGAAGCAGATCCACAGCTTTGAGATTTCCCCACTTTTCCTTGGCTCAGGTCTCGGGCTCCCTTGTGTGTCACAGCAATTCCTCTAAACCCTCGGGGTCCTGGGGAGCCCTTCTGCCACCCTTTTCCTCTGTCAGTCTTTCCACTCAGTCTCTTCCGGGCACATGGTGTGATTGTTGGGAACAGGGCTTGGACTCAGTGATCCTTGTGGGTCCTGTCCAACTCAGGATAGTCTGTAATTCTGATTCTTAAGGATGAAATAATTCCCCAGAAGGGCCCATAAGACACTGTGTTCATTCACCATCTGTGTACCCCCCAAGTTATGTTTTAAATGTCCCAAGGGCCAAAGGATTTTAGGATGAAACCTCAGGGATCAAGGTAAGGGGCCACCTCTGCAACCCAGGTGTCTTGTACCTACTGGCTACAAGAAGTTCATTATAATAAAGCAAAGGGCTTGGTGAAAGCAAACCTGTTCTTTCTACCTTTTGGTTTCTCACCAAGTAGCTCCTGCTTGTGGTTCTCTTGAGCTTTCTTTGTGTGGTGGGATCTGCTGGCTTGGGATGGTTCCGTTTCAGCAGCTGCTACAAATTCCAGGAAGATCTCTTCCAGGCAGAGAGCTCTGGGACAGCAGAGGCTGGGGTGGGGCCAGAGCCTTGGCTGGGAAGGAGGGACAGCTTTAGTTTTCTGCCTGCTGTGCTGCGGCAGGGAAAAATGGAAATGGCATTTTGCAACTTTGTTTTCTCCTTTCCTTCTGAAGGACTGCCTGGGTTCAGAAGATCAAAGCTGCTTCAGAACTTTACATAGAGACTGAAAAGAAGAAGAGGGAAAAGGCCTACTTAGGTACAGCATAGGATGAGGGGGTCTCATCTTTTGTGGAGAAGTCCATGGGCAGGAAAATCCTTTGATAACTTTTCTCTCTCTCCTGTTTCACCGCAGTTCGCTCGCAAAGGGCAACAGGCATCGGGAGGCTGATGGTGAACGTGGTGGAAGGCATCGAGCTGAAACCCTGCAGGTCCCATGGTGAGTGCTGGGCTTTCTCAGAACGTGCTCCATCAAAGGGACATTCCCACTTGTCAGCCTGACTCTGGAGGAGGTTCTGTCCCAAACACGACTTTGCCCAATGATGTGGGTCTAACGAAGGTGAAATATGCAGCAGTGACTTTGTGCAGCTCAGCTGTTGTCCTGCAGTTGTCCCGTGTTAGGCATTTGTTTCAGGCTGACTTGGTTCCCACCACATCAGCCATATCCTAAGGGATCACAAGGCACAAAGTCCTGCAGGGAGGAGCAGAAGGTGCTCAGCCCCCTGCGGAGCAGTGTGTTCATTGTGATGTTCATGGAGTTCATCCCAAGGGCAGTGAAGCCAAGGTCTTTCCCACCCCAAGGGCTGTAGGAGTGGAAGGAGATTGAGGACGAGGATCACACTGTTCTGTTTGTCCCAGGAAAGAGTAACCCCTACTGCGAGGTGACCATGGGCTCCCAGTGCCACATCACCAAAACCATACAGGACACCCTGAACCCCAAGTGGAATTCCAACTGCCAGTTCTTCATCAAGGACCTGGAGCAGGACGTGCTCTGCATCACGGTGTTCGAGCGGGACCAGTTCTCCCCGGATGGTGCGTAGGGGCTGCCAGAGGGATTTTCCAATCTCTGCTTTGAGGAGGTGCATTCCTGCTGACAGAAATCATAGGGAATGGGTTGGGTTGAAAGATGGTTTTTAATGATACCTCAGATTTGAACCCCTTTGCATACTGGGAGATGGCTCACCCTTGCTCCCCGGTGGAGTTGTGCCGGTATCAGTGCAAAAAGAATCCACCTCTCTCTGGTTTTTGGGAGTTCCTTTTCTTGTGCAACTTGGCAACAACCAAAGTGTGATTTGTAGCTCTGCTAAGTCTCCAAAAACTCTGGATGCTGTTTGCAAACAGATTGATTCCTTCAGGAGGAAGATAAATGCCTCCAAGTTCCTGTTATGTGCAGGAACAGTGGCAAAGGTGAACCCAGGATTCCAAACCCAGTAAAATCATGGGATGGTTTGGGTTGGAAGGGACCTTAAAGATCATCCAGTTCCACCACCTTCCATGGGCAGGGACACCTTCCATTAGACCAGGTTGCTCCAAGCCCCGTCCAACCTGGCCTTGGACACTTCCAGGGATGGGGAGTCCACAACCTCTCTCATTCTAGTTTCATAACCTGGGATAAACATGTGGAGCATCAGCGAGTGTATTTTGGAGCCATAATCTCCCAGGCAGTGTTTGGATAGGACTGGCACTGCCATGGCCAGCACCACTTGGCCCAGTGACCTTGTTCTTGGCTCTGTCATCTCCAGAGGGTTCACACTCAGGTTTAACTGTGCAGCAGCTTTTGGCCTTTTTCTAACACATCATAAAATCCAGAAGTCACTGGAGTGAGGCAGCTGTGAATTCCGTAGCGGGGGTTTCCACACATTTACTTGGAATGCTGCTGCTGTGTAACATGGTCTGGCTAAACCCTCCTCTGTGCAGCTTGGCAGCCTTTGGCCCTTGACAAGGGCAAAACCAGAGTCGGGCTGAAGACTCGTGTCTTCCTTTTGTTGCGTGGGGGGTGGGAGTTTAGTTCCTTCCGCAAACCCCGGTTGTGCCCTTCCTGAGCGCTCCCTCTTTTTGCCTTCCAGACTTCCTGGGCAGAACAGAGATCCGTGTGGCAGACATCAAGAAGGATCAGGGTTCAAAGGGACCGGTCACGAAGTGTCTCCTCCTGCACGAAGTGCCGACGGGAGAGATCGTGGTGCGGCTGGACCTGCAGCTCTTCGACGAGCCGTAGGAGGGCAGGGGCCGTTGGCGTTCGGTCGAGGTCACCGCGGCCCGTCGGGGTCTGCGGGAGCTGTCACAAGGTCCTGGCTGGTGTGGCAGGAAACCACTGCTTGCCCTTCACACCTCCGAGGGTTATCAAAGCAAACAGGAGCATCTTTGTGCCTTGATAATTCTCACTGAAAACACGAATCCCGGTTTAGTGAGGAGATCTCCCTCAATCTCTCAATGTGGAACTTGGAGTTGGTTTCCTGGGTGGATGAAACAACCCTGTTGTTCCTTGTAGCTCCAGTGGGAACGGCTGGCAAACCACAGAGGTGGCTGTGCTTGCTCCAGTTGCCCTACTCTTGAATTTCCATGGAGAAGGCAATGCTGGGATGTTTGGGAGGCTTTCTGCAGGGTTTTCCCGTGAAGGAATTCTGTGCCTATTGCTCAGCAAAGTGGGGTGTAAATGGGACGTGAATGGAAGGAGCAGTTTCGCAGCAAGAAGATCTTTGAAGATCTTCATGATGGTACTGAAAAGACTTAGAAAATAAATAGTCTATATCTATAAACAGAGAAGATTCTATTAACAAACCACTTCATGACTTGCATTGCCCCTGAAAATAAATGATGTCCAGGCCTCCTGCACAGAGATGAATTGCACTCCAGAAGAGTGCACCCCCTCGGTACCTTTGGAAGTTGCTGTTGTCCACAGGACTGTAAATGTTGGCACAGGAAGCCAAGGGTTAAGCACAGAGCCCTGCTGTGTGTGTCCTGCTGTACCACTTGGATACTCCTTTACTGCTGCTGCCCAGGTGGGTGATCTGTCACCTGCAGTGGGGAAGAAAAAACAATCACGGCTCCAGCTCAGGAAGGGAATTCCCACCCCGCAGAGTGTGGTTTCAAAGCAATCAGTGGTGCCCAGGTACTGGCCTGTGCTGGGCTCACCTGTGTGGGACAAGGTGTGATGGGAGCGGGGCAGCAGCTCCCAGAGGTTGGTGGCTGTGCTGGATGTGACCAGAGACAGAGCTTGGGACGGTGCAGAGTGGGGAACCCCAAAGCCTTGTCACGCTGGGGAGCGCCAGGGCTTCCCTATCCATTGGCTCCATGGACACACACGTCCAGGCCCACATCCCTGTTTGGCAAAGCCCCGGCTCCAAGCGGGCACTTACGTCTGGTGTCCCCGGAGCACCCGCGTAAGGGCTTTGCTGAGTCTGGACTCGAGAGGGAAAAGAGCCCCGAGAGTCAAATTCCTCTTTGTTCTGCTTGGATTCATTCTGTCCATGCCCTGCCACGCATCCACTGGTATTTTTGTAAGGACTTCATTCCGGATGGGAGGTGCCAGCCTGTGTCATTCGCATGTGAACGTTCTCGTGGAGCCTGTTGTTGGGTTTTGGTGTTCCTTGCATGTCCTTCAGTCCTGGTTCCCACCTCTCCTGTGTTGGTGGTGTTCTCTAGCACTACAAGTCTTATTGGTTTCCATTAGGAAATTAGGATATATCCATAACAGGTAGGTAGATCCGTATGGTAATAAGTGTAAACTGTGCTGGGAAGTGTCTGTGTATTATAATTTCCTAAAAGACCACTGTAATGTTTCAAGCAATGGGAAGAAAAAAAAAAAAAAAGTATGTTGGAGGGACAACAAAGTTTACATTTCATACTTTTCAGAATCGCTTTATTATTTATTTATTGAAGATAGTGTAGAATTTTGTATCAGAAATGACAGACATACTTATGTATTTTTTGAAACAAAACAGAGATACACACTTTAGTTAGAAACTTTCAACTGACCACGTTTTAGAGGGAGTGTAACTTCCTAGGCATGCATTTGTTTACCACTAACTGGCTGAAAACACGATTTAGAGAACTTTAAGTTTCTATTTTTCAATGTTGTTAAGAAAATTGTTTCAATTAAAATATGTAAATAGTACTAAACCCATGCTTTCCTAATTCCATATCAAGACATTTTATGAAATATAATGTATATGAAAATACACATCGTTGTGGTAGGATTAAAAAAAAGTGATAAAATCTATTACTGGAGTAACATTAAATGTCATTGTCTAACCTTTGATCGCTGTCCTAATTTTACTCAGCTGCCAACATGGTAAACGTTTATTTCAGGGTTTCAAAAGTAGCATCACTTTTTGCTGGGATCATTTCACCAGCATCAATGACAGCAACACCTAATTAGACAAACGGGACAAAAAGCCCGTGGCTGTAACGCAGAAACCCTGGGCAGGTTCTTGGAAGGAGCCCCAAAGAGCTGGAAGGGGGGACCCTTCTCTGCAGACTGGGACCCCTGACATGGGCGTCCTGGAATCCCAGATTCCCGGACTGGTTTGGGTTAGAGAGGAGGATGTCTGTGGAATAGGCGTTTTTAAACTGGTTTTTTTTACTTCTTATTTTTTAGCCGGCTGCTCCTCTGAGCCCCGGGGACCCCCAGACCCACTCCCCACACCCTCAGGATCCCTAGATCCGCTCCCCACACCCCGGGATCCCAAAACCTGCTCCCCTGAGCCCCAGGGAGCCCCAAACCCGCTCCCCACACCCCGGGACTCCCAAACCCACTCCCCACACCCCGGCACCCCCAAACCCGCTCCTCACACCCTGAGGACCCCCAAACCCGCTCCTCACACCCCGGGACCCCCAGACCTGCTCCCCACACCCTCAGCACCCCCAGACCCGCTCCCCACACCCCTGGCCTGGCTAAAGGCAGAAACGACTCAAAGGGCCACCTGGCCTCAAACTCCCCTCTTTCAAATGCAAACCTTTCCCGTCCAAGGAGTCACAAGAATACAAACTTGCATCCTGACACATTGGCATCTGCTTTTCCCTGTCCCCCTCCGGCAGAAGCGCCGCTGGCCGGGGCTCGGAGCCCGAGGGGTCGCTCCCAGTCCTCCCCAGTGCCCGCAGCGCCTCCCCCAGCAGGGAGGGAGCGGAGAGACCCGGGGAGAGCTCTGGGGCTGGGGGGAGCAGGGACGGGCTGGGCCGGGAGGGACCCCAAAGCTCGGCCGGTGCCACCCCTGCCATGGCCAGGGACACCTTCCACCAGCCCAGCTCGCTCCAAGCCCCGGCCAGCCCGGCCTTGGGCACTGCCAGGGATCCAGGGGCAGCCACGCAATCTGGGGCAGGTTTTCCAGGAAGGCTTTGGCGTTGGGAACAGCTTGTGCAGAATTCCCCTATTCCAGTCCTCAAGTTGCTGAGAAGGACTTAAGAATGAATGTACTGTCCATTTACATCACATCGAACTATCCCTCAGTAAAATAGTCCTACTGGAAGTTGGCTGCTTTGGGGTTTTTAAAGCCTTTGTAATAATGAATCATTATGCATCAGGCCGCACTGTTTCTCCTAAGACAAGGTCACCTTATTTCAGTTGCTCTGAACGTCTTGTTTCCTCATCACCCCGGGTGAAATAATTCTACTTACAGACATTTTCCAGTTAGGCCAAAGTGCTTCAAAGGTGTCCCCTGGGTGAGGAATTGGGCAGTTGCAGCCTCGGTCACCACGGGGGCCCTGCCGGGTTTGGGCTGGGCAGTGTGGGACACACAGGAGACCGTGGTTGTGCCAGGGAGATGAGGCAAGAATGAATCCAGGGGTTTTAATGTTTCCCTGCGTGCTGTCCCATTCCTGAGAGGTGCTGGACAATTGGGAGACGGGTCAGGAAATCTGGACATGAGCCTCTCTTCCCTCTGGCCCCGATCTCTGCTCGCTGGGAGCAGGGACAGGACCCAGGGAAGGGCTGGAGCTGGGACAGGGAAGGCTCAGGGGGGATCTCAGGACAAGGTTCTTCCCCCAGAGGGTGGTGGGCACTGCCCAGGCTCCCCAGGGCAGTGGGCACGGCCCCAAGGCTGCCAGAGCTCCAGGAGGGTTTGGACAACGCTCTGAGGGACAGGGGGGGATTTATAGTTAGAGTTATTTAATCATTAATATTATTAATATAATGACATATTTTCTTAATTATTAAAACAAACTAAGTGTGGACATTCCTGTGTTAGTTCTGGGCCTACTCTAAAAGCACAGGTCAGTGGCTTTGGGACAGAGGGGAAGGGTGAAAGGGAAGAGAGAAAGGAAGAGATGAGTTAAAGAGGAAGAGAGAGAGAGAGAAAGAAAGAGAAAAAGAGATCATCCGTTCTGGTTCCAGTGCCAGTGCAGCTCATGGGAGGTCAGTCTGGAATCCAGTGTCGATCCAGCTGATGGGATGTCAGTCCTTGTTCCAGCATCAATCCAGCTGAAGGGTTGTCCAGGGTCCTGGATTTGCTGGGGGGACCTTTTCATGGACAGGGTTCCCTCCACTCCGAAGGTGGATTCCTCACTTCTGTGCAAATTTCTCACATGTGTGCAAATCACTGGTGGTGGAATCATTTGCATGTGCAGCTGCTGGTGGAATCGAAGCTTTAACTGGGTGAGTTCTGCCTTGAGTTCTTCACACACAGGCCATTGGATTTTTTTTCCACTTCTCGTAGTTCAATCTGGCAATGAAATAAAAAAGAGCTTGAAAACCATACAACACATTGTGTATCAGAACTGCTACGAAACAGGCAGTAAACCCCAGAAACAACTGAACTGTTAGCTGGAAGGATGGAACTGTTTTAACAACGTACCTGGCTTTTGTGTCTGTCCCTCTCAGTGCTGCTCAGCCGTTCACTGTCGGATTCTAAAGCAGCTGCGCTGCACAGATATTTGTTTCAAACCGCGTTTAGTGTTTCTCTGAGCACCATTAAAAACTCCCACTCCATAACGAGAAAGGGATGTCCCCCTGCCGGGGATTTTAAGATGTGCAGCCAGAGTAAATCCCTTCCCTGTAAAAACAAGTGCCTGACATCCTCACACTGAGTTACCACCTTCACACACTGGTTTGAAACAGAAGACTCAGTATTTCCAGGAACACCCCCACACCCCCATTCCTTAGGCAGCAGAGCTTGAGGAAAACATACTATGGAGTGTTATTAAGTTGCTGCAGCGCTGTCCTGAGCAGTTTATAGTGTTGAGCCTCTTGTCAGAAAGTGTCCAGAACTCACCTTTTCTTGGACCCGGGCGGGGCAGCCCCGGCACTTGTGGCCTTGCAGCCCCCGCTGTGCCCGGAGCCCTGGGGGGCTTTGCCCTCGGTCCCACACGACCCCCGCTCTCCACAGGGCACAGCTTTGCAGGCCGGGCTGGGCAGCGCAGCAGGAATCGGCCCCGTGGCCGTGCCAGGCACTCGTGGGCAGTGTCTCCATGGCCCGGGCTGGGCCGGGCACGAGGGGTGTCCCTCAGGGCTCTGCCTCGGCCCCGCGGCTCCTCAGGGCCTTGGGCAGGGACACGCAGTGGCACCAGCGCACCCTCAGCACGGGGCAGGGCACAGGCAGCTGAGCGGGGCAGGGCACACCCCGCGAGGACGGGGCCATCCACAGCCCCCTGCACAGGCTGCACAAGTGGCACCACCACAACCTCAGCAGCTTCCACAAGGCCAGGGGCCAGCTGCTGCCCCTGGCTCGGGGCAGTCCCAAGACTCACACAGTCATCAGGGAAGAGCCCTCCAGGATCCCCCCCTCCCACCCTCCCCCAGCACCACCACGCTCACCCCTAATCCCTGTCCCCAAGGGACACATGTCTGTGGGCACACCAGGCTGACTTTTATCACCCCTGGCTTCACACACAGCAGTAAAAAGCGGGGCCTGAGAAGCTGAAATGGGAGGAACAGCTTTAATTTTTGACAAGTCTCTGCTGGGGATCCAAACCCTCCCTGCAGAAAGACGTCCAGCTTGGCAGGGCTGAGACATTTCCTCGCTGCTCACACAGCAAGCCCTTCAATTCCAGGGAGCAGGGGGAGCCTGCAGAGGTTTGCCCTTTATCCCAGGCCCTCTTCCCTTGGTCCAGATGCCTCCCTGTCTTCTTCCCTGCTTCCCTCTCTTTCTGCCATGCCTTCCTTCCCTTCTTCTTTTCTTCTTCCCTTCTTCTCCTATTTCTCCTTCTTCATCTTGTCCTTCTTCTCCTTCTCCTTCTCTGTGGTGGGTTGACCTTATCTGGGCACCAGGTGCCCACCCAGCCGCTCTATCCCTCCCCTTCCCAGCCCGACAAGGGAGAGAGTAAGGTGGAAAACAACTCGTGGGTGGGGAGAAGGCAGTTTATTTAAAGCAAAAAGTAAAGCTGAGGGACTGGAGCACAAGTGCTGTGAGGAGAGGCTGAGGGAGCTGGGGGAGCTCAGCCTGGAGAAGAGGAGGCTCAGGGGAGACCTCCTCACTCTCTACAACTCCCTGACAGGAGGTCGTAGCCAGGGGGGGGTTGGTCTCTTTTCCCAGGCAACCATCAGCAAGACAAGAGGGATTTTCAGCTGTGCCAGGGGAGGTTTTGGTTGGATATTAGGAAGAATTTCTTTCCAGAGAGAGTGCTCAGCCATTGGAATGGGCTGCCCAGGGAAGGGGTGGATTCTCCATCCCTGGAGGTTTTTAAAAAGAAACTGGATGTGGCATCAGTGGAACTGATTCTGTGATTCTGTGATTCTATGATTCTTCTTCTCTTCCTTCTTCTCCTTCTTCTTCTCTTCCTTCTTCATTCTTCTTCTCTTCTTTCTTCTCTTCTTTCTTCTTTCTTCTTTCTTCTTTCTTCTTTCTTCTTTCTTCTTTCTTCTTCTTTCTTCTTTCTTCTTTCTTCTTTCTTCTTTCTTCTTTCTTCTTTCTTCTTTCTTCTTTCTTCTTTCTTCTTTCTTCTTTCTTCTTTCTTCTTTCTTCTTTCTTCTTTCTTCTTTCTTCTTTCTTCTTTCTTCTTTCTTCTTTCTTCTTCTTCTTTCTTCTTTCTTCTTTCTTCTTTCTTCTTTCTTCTTTCTTCTTTCTTCTTTCTTCTTTCTTCTTTCTTCTTCTCTTCCTTCTTCTTTCTTCTTCTCTTCCTTCTTCTTTCTTCTTCTTCTTCTCTTCCTTCTTCTTCTCTTCCTTCTTCTCTTCCTTCTTCTTCTCTTCTTTCTTAGAATCATAGAATCAGCTGGGTTGAGAGATCATCAAGTCCAACTCTTGATCCACTACCGCTGCGGTAGTGCCACATCCATCTTCTCTTCCTTCTTCTTCTCCTCCTCCTGCTCCTCCTCCTCCTTCTTCTTTTACTTCCTCTTTTCCTTTTTCTTCTCCTTCTCCTTTATCAAATCATCACTGTCCACTTCCTCAGGCACGTTACAATTTCTGAGTTAAGCAAAGGGGAGAGAAAAAACCACAATAGAAAGAGCTGAACATCAGCAGGGGATCAGCTCAGAGCTAAGAGCAGGCTGCAGCTGTTCCCTGGAATGTGGCATTCCCAGGGCTGTGCCTCAGGGCTCAGGGAGCAGAACCACTTCTGCACAACTGCTCCGTTCCCTCCGCCACCTTCCCACCCTTCCCACGCGCCTCGCACTGGACCCACGGCTGCTCTGGCTGCTTTCTGCCAGGGAGAAACCAGCACAGCTTGCCCATCAAAGGCTCCTGCTCAGCACTCGGGGGAAACCAACCACAGCCACAGCCTGGCAAGGCCTTTGCTCTCCCTGGCCTTGCCACTCCCTGCATCTCCTCACCTGGCACAGCCAAGGGACGTTCCTCCTTCTTCTTCCTCTGCAGCTCCTTCCCGTCATCACTCAGCTGCTCTCCCAGGGCTGCTCTGCTGAGTCAAAAAGGACAAGATTTTAAAAGACCACCTTAAATAAGACAGTTCTAGCAGAGAAAGAACCTTTACAAACTCCAGGGACAGAAGCAGTGGAGGAACACTCCGATATTTCTACTCGCACCACAGTGCAAAAACCACTCAAAAGGCTTTTTCTTGAATCTTCCTGTTTTTTGCTTTTTCTCTTAGAAAGCTTTACAAAAGCTTTTTGCTTTTACAAAGCTGTAGAGATGAGGAATTGTGTGAAGTCATGTCTGTCAGCCCAAACATTCCTGGAAATGCACGTTGGAGAACAAAGACTGAAATCCGGAGTGTTGGATTCCGAAATGCTGATCCTGGACAGGGCACACCCTGAAGGTGCCTCACCAGTTCAGCCCCAGTCGGGGAAGCAAAGAAAAGCCCAAACCCACCAGCCCAGCCAGCCCCTCGCCCCACGTTTGGCTGTTTCTGTCCCTCCCTGAACTGCAGGGTCAGGAGCACTGGGAGCCCAAGGACAACTCTGCTCCAGGGAGATTGCAAAGCCGGGCTCAGGGCAGGGCGGGCTCAAGTGTCCCCGCTGCTCAAAGGAACAGCCCAGTCTCAGCCAGGGGCATTTGGGGCTGGATTTGGTTCCTGCTCAGGGCTCCTGGTGCAGCTCAGTGAGCACCAGAGCTGGCACAGCCAGCAGGGACAGGGGAGGGAGAACAACCAGCCCCACGGGTGAGGGGCAGGTCAAGGCTGCCCCTTGTCAGGGGGTGGAATTCACCTCCCAGGAACAAAGGGCTGAGGAACCAAGTCAGTCCCTCCCTGCCCAGCTTCTTCCAATGCCTGCACCCCCCAGGGCTGCAGGACACCCGAGTGTGTGCAGAGAACTAGGCTGGCCCAGAGGGCTGGGATCCAGATCAGCTCTGAAGCCAAGCCATGGATTTGTGGGCCGGGCAAAGGAAGCAGCACAAGGGCAGAAAGGAGCAGCCATGCAGGGATGGGATCCCATCCCTCTTGTGGGGAGGCGAGAGGTGCAGGACACCTTACAGTGCTCAGGAAACGACGGCATCGGGTCCGTGTTTCTGTTCTGGGCTGGAAAGTTACCTTCTGAAAGCCTGGAGCACTCCTGGCAGAAAAACCTTTGGAGAAGCCCTTGCAAGTGTGGTATCCCTTTGCCCACATGACAAGTGTGGGGGAAGACAGCTGGGGGAAAACCAGAGAAAAGGGGGAAGTTACATTCCCATGGAAACAGAAGGTGGAACAGTAACTGAACTTACAGGGGGAAATGCAGTTGCTGCTTCCTGCATGGAATGTGGTCAGTACACAGGGAACATATTCCATGATGATTCCTCACACAACACATCACACTCTCCCATTGGGAAAGAACCTAAATCCATGTGTGCTGAAGGATTATCTCCAGTTTCAGTTTGCAAGTCAGTATCCTCAATTTCTAAACCCCCAGGAAAAGCAAGTGTTAGGGCTCATGGGAAGAGAGTGTCTCCTCCTCTACGGGCACATGGTCAAAGCAGCCCCAAAAGGAGCAGAGAGACAAACCTGATTGCTGGGACAGGAAGTGACAGGAACCAGCCTGGTCAGTCCCACTGACTGGTACGGATCTGTGGAATGGGAAAAACGTTCCTGTTTGCAGTTGGGAAGGGAAGAAAAAGGAAGGAGACAAACCCAGAGGGTCATCAAGCCTGACCAATTAGCATTCCCAAAGACAGGACCCAGACCCACACCTGCCCAGTCACACCAACTGGCTCAGGATCCAGCAAGTGCTGGAAATCAGGATTTTTCAACTGTCTGTGTCACACAGAGTGGAGGCCAGACCTTTGGAAACCAGCTGTGTTTTGGCTCTTTGTCCTCCCAGGATGATCTGTGTGCTCAGCTTCGGGTACCAAATACTGCAAAAGCCCACAAAACAGACCTGATTTTAAAACAACACCCACAAACCCTCCAGCTCCCAAACCCAAGGCCAATGGAAAAGCATCTCCTACGTCCTGGCAGGGAGTAGGCGCTTCCTGGGACAATGTGCTCCAGTGCCAACGAATTCCAGCTTCTCTCTAAGCAGGGAACTGCCACAGCTGCACTGTTTAAAGAGATGCAAAAGCATCAACATCCAAGTGCAGGCAAGAAAATGCTGGAAACAATCCCAGGGGGGCGAGTAGATCAGCAGGAGAAATACACACAAGTGTGGACTCACTTGCTGTGAACGGAACTGGTGGAATCCAAGCTTGTCCACGGGTACAGCTGCAGGCAGAGCAATCTTCTCTACTAAGGGGGTCTGTACACAATCTTCTCTACTAAAGGGGTCTGTACACAATCTTCTCTAATAATGGGGTCTGTACACTATCTTCTCTAATAAGGGGGTCTATACACTATCTTCTCCACTAAAGGGGAAAGAAACCTCTCTGCTACCTGGAGAAATAAAAGAGAGATCAGTCCAAACCCTACCGACTATGGCAGGAGAAACAGAAAAGGCACAGGATCATTTCCCACAATACCTTCTCTTATCAATACTCCAAAGGATTGGAGCCGAGTCTGTCTCTTCTCTTGGTTGCCAACTGAAAGTAAAGACAGTCACAACCATATGAATTCTCTTTCTCTCCACTAATGGGCACTCCAGAGAGGTTGCACAGTGCCTGGCAAGTTAAACGGGAAGGCTGAGAGAAAGGATCCAAGGAAATGAGGAGATCAAAGTTCCGTGACAAAGTTGTGTGGAAGTTTCCAGAGCATTTGTACGCTCTGGAGTCTCCCGTGAATTCTCCCTGCCCTTCAGAAATGTTGAGTTCCTGACCCAAAGGAGGGAATTCCATCAGACAAAAAGGAATGAGCTGAGCAGTAACAGAAGGAGGAGCTGGAATTCCTACAGAGAGGGGTTCTCCACCTTAGTATTTTGTGCAGCTGCTCCAAGTTCATCCCGTTGCCATCATCAGGGAATGTCAGGCTGATGTGGTCGTGGATGACTGTCCTGTCAGGCCAGACCTGCTCTGCACTCCCATCCGGGTCATGGCCTTGTCTGCAGGGAAAGAAGGGGAAAAGGCTGGGATATTTGAAGCAAAACCCAAACAGTTGAAGTGGGAACATAGTTTGAAGTGCTTCAGCTGCCAGAGAGTCCGTGTTCCACGCTGACTCCAGTCCCAATGTTACGATGAAGCAGCTGCCTCCCGACCCGGTGACCCTCCCCCAAAGCCAACAGCCAGTTCCACAGCTCTTGTGGGTTGATTGTTCTTACAGCCCCACAGAGGCAAACACTGTAGGTGGAGGCGAGTGGCTGAGGCGTGAGAATGGAAATGCAGCCAAGACAGGGCTCTGGTTTCCTTTGCTGCCCCCAAAGCAGCTGGTGCAATATTTACTTTCTCCCAGCCACGGGCTGGCTCTCCCCGAGGGAGCTCCAAAGTGCTTCAGACTCACCTTGCTCTGGACAGGATGGGAAAGAGCTGCTCCCAGTGCAACAGAAACCACGGCTGCACAAAGCTTGCCCAGCTGGGGAGGGTCCTTCCTAGGAACATGAAGTACCAATTGTATCCACAGGGACAACTTCATCCAAGGGATTGCAGCCTCAACAAAAGAGGGCATCCAGGTCCAGGTGACAGTTGGGAAAGGTTTGGGCTGTTCAAACAGCTGCACCCACTTACCATGTTGTCAGCCTGCAAAGGGTCAGTCCTTCCCACAGCCACGGGGCTCTGCTTCCCTCCTTGGTGGCAGCTCTGGCCTTCCCTGCAGGAAAAACTCCTGTTGGCTTTGGTTGGGTGAATTCTCTGGGCAAGGGAAGGGAAGCAAACATGACAAGCTCTTGCTCCACCAAGGTACCTGTGAGTTCTGCAAGTGCACTGAAGGGCCAGGGGTGACTGAGTGGTGCCCTCGGTCTGCGGGAACCTGGGGCAAAGCTGAAGGAAACCACAAACAAGGGCATCGGTTTGTGCTCTCCAAGCACACCCAGCCGGACACCAGGAGGCCAGAGAAAGGAACCCTAAAGGGAGCTGTTTTGTTCAGCACTACAAAAGGCCGTGGGGACCCCTGGTGGTCTAGTGGTCAGGATGCAGCACTCTCACTGCCGTGGCCCGGGTTTGATTCCTGGTCGGGGAAACTCCCCTGGGCAGATGGAGCTCATCAGCCCTGTAAAGCCATCCGTCTAAGAGAAGGTCACTCTAAACAAACCTACGTCCTGAGGACCTCACTGCCACTGTCCAAGCTTGCTCGGCCCCGGCAGATGAACCTCAGGATTAAAGGGTGGGCTCAGTTCAGAGCACACTGTGTCTCACCTAAAAAATCCATTGCGCAGGCTCGAAGGGTAAAGACCTTTCCCAAATCTTCGCTCACGAAGACTGGCCATACACTATACACACAAAAGGCCATAATTGAATTGATTTTCGATACTGGCACACTGGGACCTTGTCAAGGGACTGTTCCTACAGCTCTTGGAGGGGACATTCAGCACAGTCTCCTACCTTCCTCTGAGAATGGGTGACGCCGCCATCCTGTGCAAGGGGTCAGTCTGGTGTCCAGCGTGGATGCAGCTGGAGGGATGTCCAGGCTGCTGGGCTTGCTGGGGGTACCTTTGCAGGGACAGGGTTCCCCGCGGAAGGTGGCTTTCTCTCTTCTGTGCCAAAGAGTTCCCATGCACAGGCTGTTCTTTCAGACCTTTCTGGAAAGGGGTCTGAGGTCTGGGGGTCTCTGTGGCTCTCGATCCCCCTCCAGTCTGTGGCCACTTCTTGGCCTCGTTGCGGCGCCCGTGCTGTTCCGTGCTGTGCTGGTCTGCGGGAGATGTCGGTCCCGGCAAAGCGCTGCCCGCCCTGCGCTGTCTGGGCCGGGCCTGGCGCTGGAGCGGGGCCTAATGGTGCGGCTGTGCCGGCCTGCGGGGCCAGCGGAACAGCCTGTGCACAGCGCGGAGCGCGCGCCTCAACAGGGAGGGACGTTTCCCGGGGACAGCCCTGGGGGCTTCCCTGCCCTCTGCCCCTGGGGACACGGCCTGGGCTGCAACTGCTGGTTTCACGTCTGCAGCCGGGCTTTGTCCCAGCTTGTGCTGCTCCTGTGGCTGCTGGGGACACCTCTGCACCTCCAGCGCAGCCTTGCTCAGGACGTGCTGGATTAATTTCTGAACTGTGTCCCACAGATCTTGGCTGCCCTGGGAGGGGTTCCGGGACCCTGCTGGGGTGTAGGACTCATTGATGGATGAAGTGTCCACCTCCAGCACAGCCTTGCTCAGGATGTCGTCGATGAGGGGCTGGACTGTGTCCTGCAGAACTTGGCTGCCCTGGGAGGAGCTGCGGGACCTTGCTGGGGTCTGCTCCTCACTGGTGGATGGAGAAGTGTTTGCCTTTGGTTGCTTGGAAGAGAGAGGCCGCTGGGACTTGCTCGGGATGTAGAGAGAGCTGGGCCCCTCCAGGGGGTCGTCGTCGCTGTCCGGGCCCAAGGGTTTGTCATCGTGCCCTTGGGACAGCCCCTGGACTCTGTTGTCTTGCCCTTGAGAAAGCTCCTTGGCCTGGTCGTTCTCCCCCGGCCCTTGGCACGGCCGTTCCTCTTGGTCAGCTTTCTCTTGGGCGAGTCCTTGGCTCTTGGACTGCTCCCCCTGGGCCGGCTCTTGGGGCCTGTCCCTCTCCTGCTCTGGCTTTCTGGGGACTGGGCAGTATAGACTGCGGAGCAAAAACTCTTCAATCCAGTCGTCTCTGCCCTCGTACTTCTCCCTGTACTCCCGTTCCCTTTGCTCGGCTTTCTGTCGTGCCAGCTCTTCACCCTTCTGCCTCCTCTCTTCGTTGATGTTGTAATTGCAGGACAAATGGGCTTCCAGCCACTTCTCCACATACTTCTGCTTCCTCTGGTGTTCCCGTTCCGCTGCCTCGTCTCTTGGCTTGCGGAACCAGTTCCTTATTCTTTTCATTCCTCCAAACACGCCACTCCTGGGCCGCCTCTGTGGGTGCTCCAGCTGAGACTCCACGTCCGGCTCCTTCCCAGTCCCGTGGTGCTCCAGCCGTGACGTGTCAGTGGGGCCGCACGGGACAGGGTTTTCTTCTGCTGGGGACAGTGGTTTTAAAATGTCCTCTTCCTGTGGGGACAGTGGTTTTCCAGTGTCCTCTTCCTGTGGGGACAGAGGTTTTAAAATGTCCTCTTCCTGTGGGGACAGTGGTTTTCCAATGTCCTCTTCCAGTTGGGAGAGCTCTTGGACATTGGAGTCCCCTTCCGACTGGACATCTTCCCCTTGGGACACTTGTTTGCCAAGGCCATCTGTCCCTTGGCACAGCTCTTCGTCGTCTTCCTGCTGGGACTGTCCTTGGCTTGTAATGCCCCCCAGGAGCGGCGGGCCGGCTGCCGGGAGTGGGGCCTCTGTGGTGCCAGCACGGAGCAGGAGCCTCCTGTTCAGCTCCTGCAGCAGCTCCGTGTCCGAGACAAGGCTGAGGTCTGTGGCAGCACGGAGCAGGCCCCTCCTGTGCAGCTCCTGCAGCAGCTCCGTGTCTGAGACGAGGCTGAGCTCTGTGCCAGGCTGGTGCTGCAGCGGTGCCGTGCCGGGTTGGCTGTGCTGGCTGGCAGGAGCGGCCGAGGGAGCTGCCGGCAGAGGAAGAGGCTCCCAGCTGGCGTCGGCAGCGAGCGCGGGCCGGGCTGGGGCCTCCTGTGCCCCCGTGCTGGGGGGCAAGAGCAGCCCGGGCACGGGGCTCTCGGGCCGTGGGGGCAGCCGGGGAGAGGGGCTGCGGGCCCGTGGCCCCGTGTGCCCTGCGCTGCCCAGCTCTGTGCCCCGGCTCACGGTGTCCCTGGGGCTCTCTGGGCAGGGCAGAGCTGGCACTGGGGGCTGCCGTGGCACTGGTGGTAGCGGTGGCTGCTGGGGTAGTGGTGGCAGCCGTGGCAGCTGAGGCACCTGTGCCAGTGCTGGCAGCTGTGGCAGCTTGGGCAGTGGTGGCAGTGGCGGCTGTGGCTGCGGTGGAACCAGTGGCAGTGCTGTCAGTGGTGGCAGTTGTTGCTTCCTTGTCTGCCATGGCAGTGGTGGCAGCCATGGCTTATCCATCTCCATCTTCCTGCTTTTGTCCCTCTCCATCTTCCTGTTCTCGTCCCTCTCCATCTTCCTTTCCTCCTCAGAAATCTCCATCTTCCTTGTCTCCTGTGGCTGCCGTGGCAGCCGTGTCAGTGGTGGCAGCGTTGGCTGCCGTGGCAGTGCTGCCAGTGGTGGCAGCGATGACAGTGGTGGCTGCCTTGGCTGCCCTGGCAGTGGTGGCAGCAGTGGCAGCGATGACTGTCTTGGCAGTGGTGGCAGCGATGGCAGTGTTGGCTGCCTTGGCTGTCGTTCCAGTGGTGGCAGCAGTGGCAGCAGTGACATTGTTGGCTGCCTTGGCTGCCCTGGCTGTCGTGCCGGTGGTGACACTCGTGGCCGCAGTGGCAGCAGTCGCTGCCTTGGCTGAGATGGCAGCGTTGGCTCCCTGTCCCTCACCCTGGGCAGGCTCGGAGTTTGCCCCTGGCTGGGCTGGGAGTTGCGCTTGTCCATCTCTGTCTTCTTCTCCTTCTAAAACTTCTCTCGTCCTCTGTGGCAGAGAGATCCCTGGAGCTGCTTCCTCCTGCGAGAGAGGCTCTCCTGGGAGTGGGCACCCCCGGGCTCTGTACCCCTCAAACACCCGTGGGCAGGGCAGGGCTCTGTGATGTCACAAGGGTCTCCGGGCACCCCTGTGTCCCGTGTCACAAAGGGCCCTGGAAGGTGCCCGTGTCACAAAGGGCCACCCCGGCCCCCCTTGGACAGCGGCACCGCCCGGACCCGGCCCGGGGCCGCCCCAGCACTTGTGGCCTTGCAGCCCCCGCTGTGCCCGGAGCCCTGGGGGGCTTTGCCCTCGGTCCCACACGACCCCCGCTCTCCACAGGGCACAGCTTCGCAGGCCGGGCTGGGCGGCGCAGCAGGAATCGGCCCCGTGGCCGTGCCAGGCACTCGTGGGCAGTGTCTCCATGGCCCGGGCTGGGCCGGGCACGAGGGGTGTCCCTCAGGGCTCTGCCTCGGCCCCGCGGCTCCTCAGGGCCTTGGGCAGGGACACGCAGTGGCACCAGCGCACCCTCAGCACGGGGCAGGGCACAGGCAGCTGAGCGGGGCAGGGCACACCCCGCGAGGACGGGGCCATCCACAGCCCCCTGCACAGGCTGCACAAGTGGCACCACCACAACCTCAGCAGCTTCCACAAGGCCAGGGGCCAGCTGCTGCCCCTGGCTCGGGGCAGTCCCAAGACTCACACAGTCATCAGGGAAGAGCCCTCCAGGATCCCCCAGTCCCACCCTCCCCCAGCACCACCACGCTCACCCCTAATCCCTGTCCCCAAGGGACACATGTCTGTGGGCACACCAGGCTGACTTTTATCACCCCTGGCTTCACACACAGCAGTAAAAAGCGGGACCTGAGAAGCTGAAATGGGAGGAACAGCTTTAATTTTTGACAAGTCTCTGCTGGGGATCCAAACCCTCCCTGCAGAAAGACGTCCAGCTTGGCAGGGCTGAGACATTTCCTCGCTGCTCACACAGCAAGCCCTTCAATTCCAGGGAGCAGGGGGAGCCTGCAGAGGTTTGCCCTGTATCCCAGGCCCTCTTCCCTTGGTCCAGATGCCTCCCTCTCTTCTTCCCTGCTTCCCTCTCTTTCTGCCATGCCTTCCTTCCCTTCTTCTTTTCTTCTTCCCTTCTTCTCCTATTTCTCCTTCTTCATCTTGTCCTTCTTCTCCTTCTCCTTCTCTGTGGTGGGTTGACCTTATCTGGGCACCAGGTGCCCACCCAGCCGCTCTATCCCTCCCCTTCCCAGCCCGACAAGGGAGAGAGTAAGGTGGAAAACAACTCGTGGGTGGGGAGAAGGCAGTTTATTTAAAGCAAAAAGTAAAGCTGAGGGACTGGAGCACAAGTGCTGTGAGGAGAGGCTGAGGGAGCTGGGGGAGCTCAGCCTGGAGAAGAGGAGGCTCAGGGGAGACCTCCTCACTCTCTACAACTCCCTGACAGGAGGTCGTAGCCAGGGGGGGGTTGGTCTCTTTTCCCAGGCAACCATCAGCAAGACAAGAGGGCTGGGTCTTCAGCTGTGCCAGGGGAGGTTTAGGTTGGAGATTAGAAAGAATTTCTTTGCAGAGAGAGTGCTCAGCCATTGGAATGGGCTGCCCAGGGAAGGGGTGGATTCTCCGTCCCTGGAGGTTTTTAAAAAGAAACTGGATGTGGCATCAGTGGAACTGATTCTGTGATTCTGTGATTCTATGATTCTTCTTCTCTTCCTTCTTCTCCTTCTTCTTATCTTCCTTCTTCATTCTTCTTCTCTTCTTTCTTCTTCTCTTCTTTCTTCTTTCTTCTTTCTTCTTTCTTCTTTCTTCTTTCTTCTTTCTTCTTTCTTCTTTCTTCTTCTCTTCTTCTTTCTTCTTTCTTCTTTCTTCTTTCTTCTTTCTTCTTTCTTCTTTCTTCTTTCTTCTTTCTTCTTCTTTCTTCTTTCTTCTTTCTTCTTTCTTCTTTCTTCTTTCTTCTTTCTTCTTTCTTCTTTCTTCTTTCTTCTTCTCTTCCTTCTTCTTTCTTCTTCTCTTCCTTCTTCTTTCTTCTTCTTCTTCTCTTCCTTCTTCTTCTCTTCCTTCTTCTCTTCCTTCTTCTTCTCTTCTTTCTTAGAATCATAGAATCAGCTGGGTTGAGAGATCATCAAGTCCAACTCTTGATCCACTACCGCTGCGGTAGTGCCACATCCATCTTCTCTTCCTTCTTCTTCTCCTCCTCCTGCTCCTCCTCCTCCTTCTTCTTTTACTTCCTCTTTTCCTTTTTCTTCTCCTTCTCCTTTATCAAATCATCACTGTCCACTTCCTCAGGCACGTTACAATTTCTGAGTTAAGCAAAGGGGAGAGAAAAAACCACAATAGAAAGAGCTGAACATCAGCAGGGGATCAGCTCAGAGCTAAGAGCAGGCTGCAGCTGTTCCCTGGAATGTGGCATTCCCAGGGCTGTGCCTCAGGGCTCAGGGAGCAGAACCACTTCTGCACAACTGCTCCGTTCCCTCCGCCACCTTCCCACCCTTCCCACGCGCCTCGCACTGGACCCACGGCTGCTCTGGCTGCTTTCTGCCAGGGAGAAACCAGCACAGCTTGCCCATCAAAGGCTCCTGCTCAGCACTCGGGGGAAACCAACCACAGCCACAGCCTGGCAAGGCCTTTGCTCTCCCTGGCCTTGCCACTCCCTGCATCTCCTCACCTGGCACAGCCAAGGGACGTTCCTCCTTCTTCTTCCTCTGCAGCTCGTTCCCGTCATCACTCAGCTGCTCTCCCAGGGCTGCTCTGCTGAGTCAAAAAGGACAAGATTTTAAAAGACCACCTTAAATAAGACAGTTCTAGCAGAGAAAGAACCTTTACAAACTCCAGGGACAGAAGCAGTGGAGGAACACTCCGATATTTCTACTCGCACCACAGTGCAAAAACCACTCAAAAGGCTTTTTCTTGAATCTTCCTGTTTTTTGCTTTTTCTCTTAGAAAGCTTTACAAAAGCTTTTTGCTTTTACAAAGCTGTAGAGATGAGGAATTGTGTGAAGCCATGTCTGTCAGCCCAAACATTCCTGGAAATGCACGTTGGAGAACAAAGACTGAAATCCGGAGTGTTGGATTCCGAAATGCTGATCCTGGACAGGGCACACCCTGAAGGTGCCTCACCAGTTCAGCCCCAGTTGGGGAAGCAAAGAAAAGCCCAAACCCACCAGCCCAGCCAGCCCCTTGCCCCACGTTTGGCTGTTTCTGTCCCTCCCTGAACTGCAGGGTCAGGAGCACTGGGAGCCCAAGGACAACTCTGCTCCAGGGAGATTGCAAAGCTGGGCTCAGGGCAGGGCGGGCTCAAGTGTCCCCGCTGCTCAAAGGAACAGCCCAGTCTCAGCCAGGGGCATTTGGGGCTGGATTTGGTTCTTGCTCAGGGCTCCTGGTGCAGCTCAGTGAGCACCAGAGCTGGCACAGCCAGCAGGGACAGGGGAGGGAGAACAACCAGCCCCACGGGTGAGGGGCAGGTCAAGGCTGCCCCTTGTCAGGGGGTGGAATTCACCTCCCAGGAACAAAGGGCTGAGGAACCGAGTCAGTCCCTCCCTGCCCGGCTTCTTCCAACGCCTGCACCCCCCAGGGCTGCAGGACACCAGAGTGTGTGCAGAGAACTAGGCTGGCCCAGAGGGCTGGGATCCAGATCAGCTCTGAAGCCAAGCCATGGATTTGTGGGCCGGGCAAAGGAAGCAGCACAAGGGCAGAAAGGAGCAGCCATGCAGGGATGGGATCCCATCCCTCTTGTGGGGAGGCAAGAGGTGCAGGACACCTTACAGTGCTCAGGAAACGACGGCATCAGGTCCGTGTTTCTGTTCTGGGCTGGAAAGTTACCTTCTGAAAGCCTGGAGCACTCCTGGCAGAAAAACCTTTGGAGAAGCCCTTGCAAGTGTGGTATCCCTTTGCCCACATGACAAGTGTGGGGGAAGACAGCTGGGGGAAAACCAGAGAAAAGGGGGAAGTTACATTCCCATGGAAACAGAAGGTGGAACAGTAACTGAACTTACAGGGGGAAATGCAGTTGCTGCTTCCTGCATGGAATGTGGTCAGTACACAGGGAACATATTCCATGATGATTCCTCACACAACACATCACACTCTCCCATTGGGAAAGAACCTAAATCCATGTGTGCTGAAGGATTATCTCCAGTTTCAGTTTGCAAGTCAGTATCCTCAATTTCTAAACCCCCAGGAAAAGCAAGTGTTAGGGCTCATGGGAAGAGAGTGTCTCCTCCTCTACGGGCACATGGTCAAAGCAGCCCCAAAAGGAGCAGAGAGACAAACCTGATTGCTGGGACAGGAAGTGACAGGAACCAGCCTGGTCAGTCCCACTGACTGGTACGGATCTGTGGAATGGGAAAAACGTTCCTGTTTGCAGTTGGGAAGGGAAGAAAAAGGAAGGAGACAAACCCAGAGGGTCATCAAGCCTGACCAATTAGCATTCCCAAAGACAGGACCCAGACCCACACCTGCCCAGTCACACCAACTGGCTCAGGATCCAGCAAGTGCTGGAAATCAGGATTTTTCAACTGTCTGTGTCACACAGAGTGGAGGCCAGACCTTTGGAAACCAGCTGTGTTTTGGCTCTTTGTCCTCCCAGGATGATCTGTGTGCTCAGCTTCGGGTACCAAATACTGCAAAAGCCCACAAAACAGACCTGATTTTAA